>NW_023649683.1:0-2500 GCF_015228065.2 Penaeus monodon | reverse complement strand
AAAAAATAAAATAAAAAAGGATGAAAAACCCCACAACACCAAAAAGTTTTGTTGTTGGGGTTTTTGTGTTTTGTGTTGTTGTTGTTGGGTTTTTTTTTGGGTTTTTTGTTGTGGGAAATTTTAAAATATATATTATATATATTATATAAAATTTTTATAATAATTTTATAATTGTTGTTTTTTTTTATTGTATATTTTACAAAAAATACCCACCACACACCAAAAAACAAAAAAAACAAAAATTAAAATTTTTTTTAAAATAACATAAACCTACTTTAAAAAAATTATAAAATTTAAAAAAATTTTGAAAACAAACAACAACAAAAAAAAAAAAAAAAAAAAAAAAAAAAATTTTTTGTGTGGGGGGTTTTTTTTGTGTGTGTGTGGTGTGTGTGTGGTGTGTGTGGGGTGTGTGTGTGTGTGTGTGTGGGGTGTGTGGTTGCTGTGTGATAGTTTTTTTGTTTTTTTTTTTTTGTTTTTTTTTTTTTTTTTTTTTTGGGGTTTAGTTTTTTTTGTTTTGTGGAGGGGTTTGGGGGCCCGCGGGGGTTTTTTTTTGGGGGGGGGGGTTTTTTTTTTTTGTTTGTGTGGGGGTTGGGTTTTGTTTTGGGGGGGGTTTTTTTTTGTAAAAATATACAAAAAAATTTTTTTTTGGGGTTTTTTTTTTGTTGTTGTTGTTGGGGTTGTGTTGGGTTTTTGGGGGTTTTTTTTTTTTTTTTTTTTTTTTTTTTAAAATTTTGTGTGGTGGGGGGTTTTGTGGTGTGTGTGGGTGGTTGTGTGTGTGTGGTGTGGTTTGTGGATTTTATTTTTTTTTTTTTTTTTTTTTGTTGGGTTTTTTTTTAAAAAAGTTTTTTAGTGGAAAGGGGGGCCCCCGTTTGGGGTTTTTAAAATTTTTTTGTGGGGGGTGTGGGTGTTGAAATTATTTTATATAAGTATGTATGATTAATAAATAAAAATTTTTAAAAAAAATTTTTATATAATTAATATATATATATATTAAAATTAAAAGTTTTTTGAAAAAAAATGGGTTTTGTGTGTGTGGGTGTTGGGGGTTTTTTGGGGTGTGTTTTTGTGTGGTGTGGGGGGTGGTTGGTGTGTTTTTTGTGTTGTGTTGGGGGTGTGTGGGTTTTGTGTGTGGGTGTTGTAGTATGCTTTTTTTTGGGGGGGGGGGGGGGGGTTTTTTTTTTTTTTTTTTTTTTTTTTTGTTTTTTATTTTTATTCTTTTTATGGGGGGGTTTTTTTTTTTTTTTTTTTTTTTTTTTTTTTTTTTACACACAATAATATATATTTTTATTGTTTTTTTTTTTAAAAAATTAATGATGATGCACAAAAAAAAAAAAAAAAAAAAAAAAAAAAAAAAAAAAAAAAAATATAATTTTTTTTTTTTTTTTTTTTTTTGGGGGTTTTGGGGGGCAAAAAAATTAAAACATACAAAAAATTTATTTTTTTTTTTTTTTTTTTTTTTTTTTTTTTTTTTTTTTTTTTTGTTTGCCCCCCCCCCCCCCCCCCCCCGCCCCCCAAAATTATAAAAAATAAAAAAAAATTATAAAAAAAACATATAATCATAAAACAACAAAAAAAAAAAAAAAACCCCCCCAAATAAAAAAAAAATTTTTTTTGTGGGTGGTGTTTTTTTGGGGTTGTGTGTTTTGTTTTGTGTGTTTTGTGTTTTGGTGTGTGTGTGGGGGGAAAAAAAAAAACCAAAAAAATAAAAACTTTAAAAATTTGGGGGGCCCTTTTTTGGGGGAAAAGTAAAAAAACAACTGACCAAAAAGGCCCGACCCCAACCCTTCTGTCAGGTCGAGAGGGCTTCTCTATGTGTTGCGTGCGTGCGTGTGAGTTGAGTGTGAGTGGAGTGGAGTGTGGTGGGTGGAGTGTTTTGGGGTGGGTGGTGTGGTGTGGGTGTGTGTGGGGTGTGGGTGTGTGTTTGTTTTGTGTGGGGTGTGGGGTGTGTGTGGGGTGTGGTGTGGGTTGGTGGGTGTGGGTGTGTGTGTCCACAACAATATTATATATATATATAATATAATAATCCATAATACATAACAAACACACCACAACACACACACAACACACACACACCACCCACACAAAACACATATAATATATATAATATATATATATATAATATATATATAAATATATATATATATCATTTCAAATGAAGCATGGTAGTTTGAATTTTGTTACAGATGGCAAGAAAGTAAAAATTTTCATTTTCTTTCAGGTTGTATTTTCAGGAGAGTTTATTATGGTGGGCGGGATAGTAGAAAATAGCTAGAAGACGGAAAATGGCGTGTTACGGGGGAAAGTCAAACGATTTTTTCAAGTGAAAGGGTTTTGTTTTCTGAGAAAGGCTATGTGGTTCAACAAAGCTAACTGACAGAAACTTGGGCATTCTTTATTAACCTTTCCCCGCATATGATATTCTTGCACATAAATAGACACACCAAACCCCAGATCTTCAAAGCCCCCCAAAAAGCAGCACTTGCCAGTACCTTCCCCC
>NW_023649682.1:0-6303 GCF_015228065.2 Penaeus monodon | reverse complement strand
AAATAATAATAATATAATAATTATCAATGCTATCAAATTCTCTTTATCTCACTTTTATCATCATTATTGTTAAGACTAATACAATTCTGGTAATTATTATCTATTACCTAATAATGCGAAATCACCAAGACATCGAAAACGTCATTTGGAGTATACTCTCAAAGGCTATATTTCGCTAGATTTTCCCGCTTTTTCGACTTTTGGGAATGTTTTTCTATACCTTTTTTATATATGTAGACACAATTCTGTTATTTCATCATCATTTCATGATTACATCATTATACCGTTATCATCATCATTATCATTATTATCATCATTATCATCATCATCTCATCATTATGCAATTATTATCATCATTATTGCAATTGTATCATTATATTCCATTATTATAGTTATAGTATAAATTTTACCATAATCTAATAACCACAACGATAATGATAGAATAACATAATAAACAATAATACGTTTGTATAATTATTTATATCATTATCTAATTAGTATCGTATTACTGTAATTATTACTGTTATAATATTATTTTGCATATACTACAGTACAAATAATAATAATGATATAATAACATATAATACTAATACATATATAACACTAGCATATTTATTATACTATACTTAATATATTATTGTTATTATTACAGTTATATAATTTTTGGAATATAATATAATTAAATATATATAATAATATATAATAATAAATAATAATATAAATAATAATAATAATAATAAATAATAATAATAATATTCAACGTTATCAAATTCTCTTTATTCTCACTTTATCATCATTATTGTTATGATTAATACAATTCTGGAAATTATTATCATATTACCCTAATATTGCCGATATCACCAAAAAAATCGAGAAACGTCATTTTGAGTATTCTCTCAAAGGCTATATTTCGCTAGATTTTGCCACTTTTTCGACTTTTGGGAATGTTTTTCTTATACCTTTTTTATAATATATATGGACACAATTCCTGTTATTATCATCATCATTATCATGATTATCATCATTATTATCGTTATCATCATCATTATCATCATCATTATCATCATTATTGCAATTATTATCATCATTATTGCAATTGTTATCATTATTATTGCAATTATTGGAGTTATAGTATATATTTTTGCAAAAATACTAATAACCACAACAATAATGATAGAAATAACAATAATAATAAAAATAATAACGATTTTATAATAATTATTTATAACATTATCTTAATTAGTATCGTTATTACTGTAATTATTACTGTTATAATAATTATTTTTGCAATTATACTACCAATATAAATAATAATGATGAAAGTAATATCAATAATAATACTAAAACAATATTATAACCACTAGCATTATTATTATTATACTTATACTTATTATTATTATCATTATTATTACAGTTATAATAGATTTTTTGGCAATAATACTAATAATTGAGATAATAGTAATAATAATAATAATAATAATAATAATAATAATAATAATAATAATAATAATATAATATAAATAATAATATTATTAATATATTCAATTTATAATATTTTTATTCTCATTATATCATTATTTTAGATAATAAATTCTGTAATTAATTATAATTATATACAATAATTGAAAATCACAAAGAAATAAAAAATCATTTAGATATACTCTCAAAAGTAATTTCGCTAGATTTTCCGCTTTTCAAACTTTTGATTTTTCTATACTTTTTTATATTAATATGACACATTCTTTTAAATTATATCTACCCTAATATGCAAATCACAATGAAATCAAAATTATTTGGATATACTCTCAAAATCATTTCATAGATTTCCAGCATTTTCACTTTTGGAATTTTTCTCTATTTTTTTAATGATTATTTTTATTGCAATTATTTAGTTATATCTATTTTTCAATTATACTAATAACCACAAAAATTATAGTTAATACTATATCAATACATCATTTTATAATTATTATATCATATCTAATTATACGTATTACTATTACATTATTAACTTTTATATCATTATTGTTGATTATCTTATATTCAATATTAAGTATATGAAAATATTCAATAATACTAATAACAAAATATAATCATACATACTATATAACTATACTAAATTAAATTTTTATATTATTTATATATATAATTGTTTGTTATTACTGTAATTAATTAGTATAATATAATATTTGAATATATATATAACAAATAATAAATAATAATAAATAAATAATAATAATAATAATAATAAATAATTATTATTATATACTTATTATAATTTATTCAAATTCTCTTTATTCACTTTATATCATTTTTGAATAATTAATAATTTGTAATATATATATCCTAATAATATGCCGAATCACCAAAAAATAAAAAAAAATCATTATAAGTATATATATTAAAGCTTATCCTAATTTCTCTTTTTCACTTTTGGAATATTTTGTTTATACTTATTTTGTAATATTGACATATTCCCTTAATATTCCAATCACCAAAAAATAAATAAAACTCATTATATATACTTAAGTCATATATTCCTATCATATTTCTCCTTTTATCATCATTAATCATTTTTGCAATTTTTCATCATATTTGACAAATTCTTTATTATTGAAATTATGTATTATATATATTTTTCCATAATATAATACTACAATATGATATTATCACATATATACATAATACATTCATTAATATTATTATATCATATTTAATTAGTATCGTTATTACTTAATTATTGATCAATATTATTTTGCAATTATATACTTTTCAATAATATAATACCAAATACAAAAATATATATAACATAAATAAATAACATTATTATATTAATTTTATATCATTATTTATTTATTATTTTATTATTAGTTATAATAATGTTAAATTTATCTAATTAATAACTGTAAAATAATAATAATAATAATAATACAAAAATAATATAATAAAATAATATATAATACATTAATAATAATATATATTATAATTTATAGTTATCAGTAATTATTCAGTTATATAATTTTTCGAATATTATAATATTGATAATATTCATGTAAATAATTATCTTTATTAACTAATAATTCGAAATCACCAAAATAATAAAATAAAAAAAATATTATGATATACTGTAAAATATTTCGCTGTTTTCCGCTTTTTCATCTTTTGGATATATTATCATTGTAATATTTTTATTAATATATATTGCCGAAATCCTTATAAAATCATAAAATATCATATTTGGAGTATACTGTCAAAGTCTATCATCCTAGATTTCCGCTTTTTCAACTTTTGGGAATATTTTCTTATACTTTTTATAATATATATTGACAAAATTCCTTTGATTATCATCATCATTATCATGATTATCATCATTATTATCGTTATCATCATCATTATCATCATTATCATCATTATCACCATCATTATCATCATTATTGCAATTATTATCATCATTATTGCAATTGTTATCATTATTATTGCAATTATTGGAGTTATAATATTTATTTTTGCAATTATACTACCAGTACAAATAATAATAATGATAATAATAACAATAATAATACTAATAACAATATTATAATCACTAGCATTATTATTATTATACCTATACTTATTATTATTATTTTATTATTAAGTTATAATAGATTTTTTGTCAATAATACTAGTAATTAAAATAATAGTAATAATAAAATAATAATAATAATAATAATAATAATAATAATAATAATAATAATAATAATAATAATAATAATAATAATAATATTAATAATATTCAAATGTTATCAAAATTCTCTTTATTCTCACTTTTATCATCATTATTGTTATGATTAATACAATTCTGGTAATTATTATCATTATTACCGTAATAATTGCCGAAATCACCTAAGAAATCGAAAAAACGTCATTTTGGAGAATACTCTCAGAAGGCTATATTTCGCTAGATTTTGCCGCTTTTTCGACTTTTGGGATTGTTTTTCTTATACCTTTTTTATATTATATATGGACACAATTCCTGTTATTATCATCATTATTATAATGATAATCATCATTATTATCATTATCATCATCATTATCATCATTATTGCAATTATTATCATCATTATTGCAATTGTTATAATTATTATTGCAATTATTGGAGTTATAGTATATATTTTTGCAATAATATTAATAACCATAACAATAATGATAATAATAATAATAATAATAACAATAATAACGATTTTATAATAATTATTTATATCATTATCTTAATTAGTATCGTTAATACTGTTATTATTACAGTTATAATAGATTTTTTGGCAATAATACTAATAATTAAGATAATAGTAATAATAATAATAATAATAGATTAATAATAATAATAAAAATAATAATAATAATAATAATAATATTCAAATGTTATCAAAATTCTCTGTATTCTCACTTTTATCATCATAATTGTTATGATTAATACAATTCTTGTAATTATTATCATTATTACCCTAATAATTGCCGAAATCATCAAAAAAAAAAAAATCGAAAGAACGTCATTTTGGAGTATACTCTCAAAAGGCTAAATTTTGCTAGATTTTGCCGCTTTTTCGACTTTTGGGAATGCTTTTCTTATACCGTTTTTATATTATATATGGACACAATTCATGTTATTATCATCATCATTATCATGATTATCATCATTATTATCGTTATCATCATCATTATCATCATTATCATCATCATTATCATCATTATTGCAATTATTATTATCATTATTGCAATTGTTATCATTATTATTGCAATTATTGGAGTTATAGTATATATTTTTGCAATAATACTAATAACCACAACAATAATGATAGTAATAACAATAATAATAACAGTAATAACGATTTTAGAAGAATTATTTATATAATTACCTTAATTACTATCGTTATTACTGTAATTATTATATTTATAATAATCATTTTTGCAATTATACTACCAGTAGAAATAATAGAAATGATAATAATAACAATAATAATACTAATAACAATATTATAATCACTAGCACTATTATTATTATTATACTTATACCTATTATTATTATTGTTATTATTACAGTTATAATAGATTTTTTGGCAATAATACTAGTAATGAAAATAATAGTAATAATAATAATAATAATAGTAATAATAATAATAATAATAATAATAATAATAATAATAATAATAATAATAATAATAATAATAATAATAATAGTAATAATAATAATAATATTAATAATTTTCAAATGTTATCAAAATTCTCTTTATTCTCACTTTTATCATCATTATTGTTATGATTAATACAATTCTGGTAAATATTATCATTATTACCCTAATAATAGCCGAAATCACCAAAGAAATCGAAAAAAAACCCATTTTGGAGTATACTCTCAAAAGGCTATATTTCGCTAGATTTTGCCGCTTTTTCGACTTTTGGGAATGTTTTTCTTATACCTTTTTTATATTATATATGGACATAATTCCTGTTATTATCATCATCATTATCATGATTATCATCATTATTATCGTTATCATCATCATTATCATCATTATTGCAATTATTATCATCATAATTGCAATTGTTATCATTATTATTGTAATTATTGGAGTTATAATATATATTTTTGCAATAATACTAATAACCACAACAATAATGATAGTAATAACAATAATAATAACAATAATAACGATTTTATAATAATTATTTATATCATTATCTTAATTAGTATCGTTATTACTGTAAATATTACTGTTATGATAATTATTTTTGCAATTATACTACCAGTACAAATAATCATAATGATAATAATAACAATAATAATACTAATAACAATATTATAACCACTAGCATTATTATTATTATACTTATACTTATTATTATTATTGTTATTATTACAGTTATAATAGATTTTTTGGCAATAATACTAACAATTAAGATAATAGTAATAATAATGTTAATAATAATGATAATAATAATAATAATAATAATAATAATAATAATAATAATAATAATAATAATAATATTAATAATATTCAAATGTTATCAAAATTCTCTTTATTCTCACTTTTATCATCATTATTGTTATGATTAATAAAATTCTGGTAATTATTATCATTATTACCGGAATAATTGCCGAAATCACCTAAGAAATCGAAAAAACGTCATTTTGGAGAATACTCTCATAAGGCTATATTTCGCTAGATTTGGCCGCTTTTTCGACTTTTGGGAATGTTTTTCTTATACCTTTTTTATATTATATATGGACACAATTCCTGTTATTTTTTCTCTTTTCATTTATCATAT
>NW_023649681.1:29875-32980 GCF_015228065.2 Penaeus monodon | reverse complement strand
TGAGATAGATAGGGATATAGAATTAGAGAGATAGATAGATATATAAGAAGATATGTATATAGATAGGATAGGGAGATATATAGAGAGAGAAGATATATATAGATAGAGATATATATACATACATATAGATATAGACATGGAGGACATACAACCACACACACACACAAACACACAGACATGGGAGATATATATATATAGAGATAGAGATATATAAATAGATATATATATAAAGATAGATATAATAGATATGTATATTCTAGATCTATATGGATATAAGATAGATATAGAGATCGTATCTGAGAGTATATAGACTATATATAAGAATTGATATAGATGATATAGGGAGATAGAGAGCTAGATGGATCGAAGAGATAGAGAGAGATTATAGAGATATATATATGGGCGAGAGAGGGTACTATATAATATATATGATATATATATATAGATAGATATATATAGAGATAGAGATAGCCGATATAGAGAGACATAGAGATAACAAGAGAGAGATAGTAGTAAATAGATAGAATAAGATAGATAATTATATATCGCTTAGATATATTATCTAATAGAGATATATAGATATATAGTAAGTATACATTATATCTATATAGATATTATATTACAGAGATAATATATGAGAGAGAGATAGATAAATATAATATATATATATACTATATGAATATATATAGATGGTATGATATATGTAATATATATATATATAATATAGATATGATAGTATTATATATGATTATATATTATATATATAATATATATATATATATATATATATATATAATATATCTACTATATAAATATAATATATATAATTAGAATGTGTGTGTGTGGGTGTGTGTGGTGTGTGTGTGTGTGTATGTATATTATGTATATATATATCTATGTACTATAATATATATACATATATCTATAGATCTATTACATATATTATGTAGGTGTATATACATACACAGACCAACACACACACACACACACCACACAAACACACACACAAACAGACATAGAAATATAGATAAGTATAGATAGATTATATGAAGATATAGATATATATAATATATAATATATATAATAGTATATATATTATTACTTATTATATATTATACCTACAGGACATATATATATATATATATATATAGGATATATATATAGATGATATATAGAGATATATAGATGGAATATATATAGGTATAGATATATGCATATAGGTATGCAATAAGTAAATAAATAATATAAATATATATACATATATATATATATATATAGAGAAAAAGGTATATAGATATATAAATATATATAGATTTAGTCAGTACATACCTATAGGCCAGGATAATATAAAAGATGATATATAGAGATAGATAGTATATGAATATAGAGAAGAGATAAGATATATAAGATTAGATAGACTATATAGATGATAAGAGAGAGATATAGTTTATATATATATAGAGATGTATATAGATAGAAGATATAGATAAGATATATAGATATAGGCATGTAGGAGAATATAAGTAATAAGTGAAATTAGTAGAACATATATAGCGAGTAATAGTATATAGATATATATATAGAAGTCTAGATATATAGATAATATAGATATTATATATAGATATAGAGAAGTGATAATATAGATATAGATTATAATTTATAATAGAAGTAGATATATAATATAGTATTATAATATGATATATATATATAGATAATAGATATATATCTATATATAGTATAGATTATTATCTGCGTGTTGTGTGTGGGTGTGTGTGTGTGTTGTTGTGTATGTAATATTACTCATATTATATTATATGCATATGATAGAAATATATAATATATATAATATTATATAATATATATATATAATATATATGATATATATAGAGATAAATATAGATATCGAATAGACACACCACACACCACACAAAAACACACACATATATATAGAGAGATATATAGAACGAGATTATCTGAGATAGTGAGATAGTATATAGAAGATATATATTATATATATATAGATATCTAGACATGTGAATATATCTAATATAGATATAGTATATATATATATAAGATAGTAGAATATATATATATATATATATATATAAATAGATTAATATATATATATATTATATATATATATATAATATCGATATCGATATATAGATATAGATATTATATTTGTGTGTGTGGTGTGTGTGTGGGGGGGGGTGTTGTGTGGGTGTGTTTGGTATAAATATCTAATTATAGATATATATATGTCAGATATAAATAATGGATTTATATATATATATCAGCTATAATAGTATAATATAGATATAGATATATATATATATATAGCTAATAATAAGGAAAAGATATATATATATAGATTATATATATCGATATATAGTATCATATATATAGTATATATATATATAGATAGAAAGTATAGATATATATATATAATATAGTCGAGATATATATAACAGAGATGGTAGATAGTATTATATGTATAATAGAGAGATATATATATATATAGAGATATATATTAGTTAGAGGAGATGGAACTGATTATATAGGCGATAGATAATAGTATATAATATATAGAATAATAAGATATATAGAGATATATAATCAAATAATTTAGATATGATATATATTAGAGAAGTAGATATTTATAACAAACACACACACAACAAACACACACGCACACACACACACACAACACACACCAAAATATTATAAATATATAGATATACGTATATAGTATATATATATATAGAATTAGATATAGAGATATATATAAGATATATTTATCGATATATATATAGAGATATATATATATATATATATATATATATATAATAAGTATAGATTATATGTGTGTGGTTGTGTGTGGTGTGTGTGTTGTATATATTAATCGATATTTATCTATATATTATGATATATATATAATATAGATATATATATATTATATTCTTATTATAAGATATATATATAGAGCATATAATATATAGGTATATATTACAACACACACACACACACACACACACACACACACACGCATATAGATATAGATATATATCATATATAGATATGATATAGATAATATATTCTATAAGA
>NW_023649681.1:7500-22275 GCF_015228065.2 Penaeus monodon | reverse complement strand
TTTTAAATTTTTTTTAAAACTATCATTTATTAGTTGTTTTTTAGTTTAGATGAAAAAAATATTTTTATAATGCAAAAACTGCAATAATAATGATAATAATTGCAATAATGATGATAATAATTGCATTAATGATGATAATGATGAAAATAATGATGATAATGATGATAATGATGATGATGATAATAATGATGATAATCATGATAATAATGATGATAATAACAGGAATTGTTTCCATATATAATAAAAATAAGGTAAAAGAAAAAAAATCCCAAAAGTCGAAAAGCGGCAAAATCTAGCGAAATATAGCCTTTTGATAGCAGACTCCAAAAAGACGTTTTTTCCATTCATTTGATGATTCTGGCAATTGTTAGGGTAATAATGATAATAATTACCAGAATTCTATTAATCATGACAATAATGATGATAAAAGTGATAATGAAGAGAATTTTGATAACATTTGATGATTATTAATATTATTATCATTATTATTATTATTATTATTATTATTATTATTATTATTATTATTATTATTATTATTATTATTATTATTATTATTATTATTATTATTATCATTATTATTTTATTATTTTTTATTATTATTATTAGCATTACTCTAATTATTAGTATTATTGCCAAAAAATATATTATAACTGTAATAATAACAATGATAATAATAATAATAAGTATAATTATAGTAATACTAATTGTTATAATGTTATTATTGTTATTATTATTGTTATTACTATTATTATTGTAGTTATTATTAGTATAGATGTAAAATTATATATTATAACTGCAATAATTGCAATAATAATGATAATAATTGAAATAATGATGATAATAATTGCAATAATGATGATAATGATTATTATAATGATGATAATGATGATAATGATGATAATGATGATGATAACGATAATAATGATGATAATCATGATAATAATGATAATAATAACAGGAATTATGTCCATATATAATATAAAAAAGGTAAAAGAAAAAAAATCCAAAAAATCGAATAAGTGGTAAAATCTAGTGAAATATAGCCTTATGAGAGTAGACTCCAAAATGACGTTTTTTTAATTCATTTGATGATTCTGGCAATTATTAGGGTAATAATGATAATAATTACCAGAATTCTATTAATCATGACAATAATGATGATAAAATTTAGAATAAAGAGAATTTGGATAACATTTGATGATTATTAATATTATTACTATTACCATTATTATTATCATTATTATTATTATTATTAATATGATTACTATTATTATTATTATCATCATTATTATTATTATTATTATTATTATTATTATATTATTTTATTATTATTATTATTATTATTATTATTATTGTTATTATTATTATTACTTTAATTATTAGTATTATTGCCAAAAAATATATTATAACTGTAATAATAACAATGATGATAATAATAAGTATAATTATAATAATACTAATTGTTATAATATTGTTATTAATATTATTATTATTGGTATTATTATCATTATTATTATTTTTACTGGTAGTATAATTGTAAAAATAATTATCATAACAGTAATAATTACAGTAATAACGATATTAATTAAAATAATGATATAAATAATTATTATAAAAACATTATTATTGTTATTATTACTTTTATTACTATTATTGTTGTATTTGATATTAGTATAGATGTTAAAATATATTTTATAACTGCAATAATTGCAATAATAATGATAATAATTGCAATAATGATGGTAATAATTGCAATAATTATGATAATAATTGCAATAATGATGATAATAATGATGATAATCATGATAATAATGATGATAATAACAGAAATTGTGTCCATATATAATAAAAAAAGATAAAAGAAAAAAATTCCCAAAAGTCGATAAAGTATCAAAATATAGCGAAATATAGCCTTTTGAGAGTAGACTCCAAAGTGACGTTTTTTCAATTCATTTGATGATTCTGGCAATTATTAGGGTAATAATGATAATGATTACCAGAATTCTATTAATCATAGCAATAATGATGATAAAAGTGAGAATAAAGAGAATTTGGATAACATTTGATGATTATTAATATTATTACTATTATCATTATCATTAATAATAATAATATTATTATTATTATTATTATTATTATTACTATTATTATTATTATTATTATTATTATTATTATTATTATTATTATTATCATTATTATTATTATTATTATTATTGTTATTATTATTACTTTAATTATTAGTATTATTGCCAAAAAATATATTATAACAGTAATAATTACAGTAATAACGATATTAATTAAAATAATAATATAAAAAATTATCAAAAAAATTTTATTATTGTTATTTTTATTGTTTTACTATTATATTGTAGTTTAATTATAAAATGAAAAAATATATATTTAACTGCAATAATTGCAAATAATATAAAATTCAATAATGATGATAATGATGATTATAATGATAAAAAATATGATTGAGATGAAAAGTAATAATGATGATAATCATATAATAAGATGATAATAACAGGAATTTGTTCCATATATAAAAAAAAAAAGGTAAAAGAAAAAAAACCCCAAAGTCAAAAAGCGGCAAATCTACAATATACCCTTTTGAAGTAGTCCCAAATACTTTTTCCCTTTCATTTAAAGATTTGGCAATTATTAGAGTAATAATCTAAAAATTACGGATTTCATAATCATGACAATTATATGATAAATGGAATAAAGAAAATTTGGGATAACTTTTGATGATTTTAAATTATTTTATCTTTTTTTATATTTATTATCATTTTATTTTTATTATTTTTATTATTATTATTATTTTTTTTTTTTTTTTTTTTTTTTTTATATTATTTTTTTATTTTTATTTTTATTTTTATTTTTTTTATTATTATTATTTTTATTATTATTATCATTACTTTAAATTGTTTTTTTTGCAAAAATTATTATCTTAAAAATAAAAATGATAATATTAAGTAAATTATAAAATACTAATTTATTAATATTGTTATTAATAAAAATATTGCTATTATTATCTTTTTATTTTTTTAGGGTAGATAATTGTAAAAATATTATAAAACGTAAAATTTAAAGGGTAATAACGATTTTAATTTAAAAGATGATATAAACAATTATTATAAAAACGTTATATATTATAACTGAATTTGCAAAAATAATGTAAAAATTGAAATAATGATGATAAAAATTGCATAATTATAATGAATAATGATGATAATGATGATGATAACGATAATATATGATATCATGATAATAATGATGAAAAAACAAAATTGTGTCCAATTAAAAAAAAAGGTAAAAAAAAAAAAACCCCAGAATTCAAAAGTGGAAAAACTAGCGAAATTACCCTTTTTAATATACTCCAAAAATATTTTATCCATTCTTTTTGATATTCTAAAAATATTAGGGAAATTATGATAATAATTAAAGAATTCTATTAACATGAAATAATGAAAAAAAAAGAGATAAAGAGAATTTTGGATTTTTGATGATTTTATTATTATTATATATCATTATTTTTTATCATTATATCATTATTATTTTTATATTTAAATTTTTATTATTATGATTATTTTATTATTATTTTTAATATTTTTATTTATTATATTATTATTATATTATTTTTTTTATTATTATTTTATTATTATTTTTATTATTTTTGTTTTTATTTTATTATTATTATTATTATTTTATTTTTTAGATTTTGCCAAAAAATTATTAACTTTAATAAAAAAATGATGATAAAAAAAAGTAAAATTTAAAATAATCAATTTTATAATTTGTTTTTTTTAATTTTTATTGTTTTATTATCTTTATTTTATTTTTTGTAGTATAATTGAAAAAATAATTATTATAACGTAAAAAATTACAGTAAAAAACGATTTTAATTTTAAAATAAGATAAAAATAATTATTTAAAAACGTTAATTGTTATTATTTTTTGTATTATTATTTTTGTAGTTATTAGTTAAGATTATAAATATAATTAAACGCAATAATTGAAATAATAATATAAAATTGAAATAATGATGATAATAATTGCAATAATGATGAAATAATGTTTAAATGAGATAATGATGAAATGAGATAATGATGATAATGATGAGAAATGCAAAAAAAGTATCAAAATCTAGCAAAATTAACCCTTTTTGGAGTAGACCCCAAAAATGGCTTTTTTTTTTATTCTTTGATAATTTTCCCAAATTATTGGGGTTAATGATAATTTCCCAAAATTTCTTTTAATCAAACAATAATGATGATAAAAGTGAAATAAAAGAATTTGGATAACATTTGATGATTTTTAATATTATTCTATTTTTTTTTATTTATCATTATTTCTTAACATTATTTTTATTATTATTATTTTATATTATTATTATTATTATTATTATTATTATTTTAAATTATTAGTATTATTCCCAAAAAAATAATTAAACTGAAATAAAACATGATAAAAAAATAATATAATTATAAAAATACAAATTTGTTAATTTTAAAATATTATTATTTTTTTTATTATCATTATTATTTTTTTTTATGGTGCATAATTGTAAAAATATTTTATAACAGTAAAAATTTAAAATAAAAACGATTTAATTAAAAAAATGATATAAATAATTTTTTATAAATACTTTTATTATTGCTATTATTATTGTTATTACTATTATTATTGTATTGTTATTAGTATAGATGTAAAATTATATTAAAAACTGCAATAATTTGCAAATAAAATGATAACAATTGCAATAAGATGAAAAAAATTGCTATAAGATTAATGATTTTTTATTTATTATTATTTTTATTTTTTATTTATTATTTTTATTATTATTATTTTATTTTATTATTATTATTTTAAATTTATTAGTATTTCCCAAAAAATATATTATAACTGTAATAAAACAATGAAATAATAAAATATAATTAATAATACAAAGTTATAATTTGTTTTAAATTTTATTGTTTTTTTATCATTATTTTATTTTTTTTTGTAGAAATTGTAAAAATAATTATTATAACAGTAAAATTATAGAAAAACGATTTTAAATTAAAATAATGTATAAATAATTATTATAAA
Source organism: Penaeus monodon (assembly GCF_015228065.2). Lineage (NCBI taxonomy): Eukaryota > Metazoa > Arthropoda > Malacostraca > Decapoda > Penaeidae > Penaeus > Penaeus monodon. The sequence continues at coordinate 17,184 of NW_023649681.1, read as the reverse complement.
AACGTTATTATTGTTATTATTATTGTTATTACATTATTATTGATTTGTTTTTAGTATAGATGTAAAATTAATTTAACTGCAATAATTGAATAATAATTATAAATTGAAATAAGTGATAGAAATTTTGCAATAATGATGATAATGATGTTTTATAAGGGAAAAAATGATGTTATGAGATAAAGCAAACCTGGACGCTACCCAGTGTCCGATCTCGCTGTCCTTTTGAAAAAGTCCCTTCGCCGGATAAAGGGTAAAGTTGCAGACCACGTGTCCAACCGCGGTTCACCGTGAACTTGCAGGGGACCTTTTATTTTGCATAATCCGGGGTCGCCAATCGCTATAGGGGGCCACCAGCTCGTTTCCCTAGGACGGGCCTGTCCATCGGTTGTCCCCCTACGGAAACCCGGGGTGGGGGGAACCTGGGGACGCCCTAGAAGATCATGGTTTGGGGCGCCGACGAGCCCGTCGCGAGAATTAGGATGGGCCGGGGCCTCCCCTGGAGCCGCCTCGGGGGACCTCGTGGCGGAAGCGAAGGGTGGATGCCCATGCCCCCCGTCGGCGTTATCCCCTTGATGATGATGTGATGATGATATATTTATTTTGTTATAAAATATAAAATTTTGTAATATGTTTTTGTATTGTTGTTTTAATCAACCTAAAAAAAACCTAACCAACTATGGAAATCAAAACCCTAACGTAACCTAATAGTATTTACACAAATATTTTTTAAAATTACTTTGCTATATATTTATAATAATTCCCTATATTGTATATAACTTTCCCCAAAATATTTTTTATATAAATACTACACATATGTTTTTTTACGGAAAAAATATGAATTTCAATGTTTATAGATTAGAATTAGTTTTTTGGTGTGTGTATGTGTGCGGTGTAAGGGGTGTCTATGTTTGTATTTTAATTATACATATATTTATATATGTATATATTAACAAATATAAGATTTTGTATTTTGGTATTTGTATGTGGGTTATGTGTGTGCCTCTGTTCTTTGTAGTATGGTCTTTTGGGCATCTGTGTAACGAAACGTTTTTAACGTAACCAAACCCAAAATTCCACTTAACCTAACCAACGCTATTTAACCTAACCTTGTTTTTCCAAACCAACGTAACGTGATGGCGGAACAGGAAGTTTGAAGTAAAAGGGGATAGGATAGGAGGTAAGGTGGAACGGGGAGATTAAATGGAAGAAGAGGGAAAAGGAGGAAGAGGGGGGGGTTTTAAATAGAAGTGGAAGGAGTGGAGGAGAAAAGTTTAAAAATTAAAGTTTGGTGGATTCCATTTTTATCAAGGATATTTTTGGGTGACATACTGTCTGTTGCTTTTTCTCACGTGTGGACTGCTGCTGATCGGGGGAACCGAAATCCTTTTCCCCGTGTGCCCACCACAGCAGTAACCCCGCCAGTTTCAACTTCTCGCGCCTGGGGGGGGCAACGCCGACCCCCCGGTGAAAAGGCCGCACGTTCCACTGTACTAGCCCGAGGCTAGGGGAAGAAGGAGAAGAGGGAACGGGGAGGAGGGGGAAACGGGACGACCCTTTTTTCCCGACCCCCCCCCCCCCGGCACCTATGTTTGGGGGAAAAAAAAGAGCGAAAACCTCCCGACCTCCTAAGAGAAAGAAGCTGCCCCCCAGCCGAAACCCAGGGCCCGACAAAAAGGAGTTCCCCAAAAAAAAAAAGTCAGAAGAACCACAGGAAAAAAAGGGTTTTAACGACCACAAGTCCTCCCCGAAGCGAAACCTCCTCTTTGTGAAGGGGGCATGTCTCCTGCTGACTGCTGTTGTCACGTAGTGGCAACATCCTTGGGGAAAGGCGAAGGAAGAGGCGGATAACAGTCGAGGTCGCCATGACGGCTTTACCAAGAAATTTGCAACCATAAAGGGGAAAGGGAACTGGAAAGGGCCAAAACGCCCATCCTCTTTTTTCACCCCAGGTCGAGACTCCCCTCCCCACTCCAATCCCGGCCATGACCTACAGGCAGAGCCAGCCAGGCTGATTCAGGCCCCAAACCGATCAGAACAAGCTGACCTGCCCAGGCAAGGGGCCGGAACAACAATGCACGAAAAAAGCCTGGGGAGAGAAAAACCCCAAAAACTTAAAGTCAAACTACCAAAAGGGTCTCCACCCCAAGTAACCCGGGATAGCCTGACAGCCCAAAAGGAACCCCAAACGTGAGGACTTCACATGGGGTTGTCAGACTCCCAAACAGCAATCCGAATGCATGATGTCTCTGATGTAAATTTAAATATAACATCATGGCCGCAAAACTAAATATTTTGCAGGGAAAATTATGGCTTCTCCCAAAAGGGGTGCCATCCCCCACGCAATAGTCGATCAAGGGCTTGACATCGTCATGCCCAGGAACATTTCAGTGGAAAACCCCTTTTCTTCTCCGGTATCATTCTTCGTTGCCACGTCTGATGCAAAAGAGGCCTGATCACCCTGTCAAAACAAAAATTTTTTGCTCCCCTATAGCCGATTCCCCGCCTGTGGGGAAGATGTGAACTTGTCGTCGAGATTCCCTGGCCCGGGGGGCCCTGAAATTTAAATTGACAGCCGGCCACACTGTAGTACCTTAGACATACCAGGTCTGTGCTTCTGCAGCACACGACCAGTGATCATAGGGGGGACTTCAATGCAACCACCCATCCGGGGTCGAAGCGGGCTATCACATACCACGTGCTTTTGGGCATTCCCCCGGGTCGCTCCTCAATACCCAGGAGCCAAACGCAGAGGGGGGGTCCTAGACCTCACCCTGGCCCCTGCACTCTGGGGAGAGGTTTGGGGACTTTTGTGAAACCGTCACTATGCAATTACGGCAATAAATACCCTCATGGATGTGGGCCCCGCCGAAATGCCCCGACCCAAAACCCAAAATGTAACATCCCAAAAAATACGCCAAAACCCACATGGGCTTTCCTGTAGTGGGGGGAAAACGATACCAAAAATAACATTTTTAACCCACGATTAAATTTCCACTAAGCAATAAAAATAATAATGATACAATAGTGATAAAATAATGATAATATTAAAGATATTAAATAAAATGTTATCAAAATTCTTTATTCTCACTTTTATTATCTTGATGTCATGATTAATAAATTTGGTAAAATTTTTATCATTATTACCCTAATAATTGCCAAAAAATCGAAAAAAACGTATTTTGGAGTATACTCTCAAAGGCTATATTTCGCTAGATTTTGCCGCTTTTTTTGGGAATTTTATTTTTCAATTTTTTATATTATATATGGACCGATTCCTGTTATCATCCTCGTTATTATCATGATTACTTATTATTATTTATTCCCTCATACATCATTATATTCATTATTGCACTATTATCAATTATTGCAATTATTTCAGTTACAATATATATTTTTAAACTATACTAACAACCCCAACAACAATAATTAAAAAAAACATAATAATAAGATAATAACGTTTTATAATATATTAAAATTTTTATTATATAATATATATATAATATATATATATATTAAATGCAATATATATAAGAATATATACATTGGATTAAAAATTTTAATAAAATATTATATAATATATTTAATAATATATATTTTATTAATAAATATATAAAAGCATATTATTGAAATAATTTATATATTTTATTTTAAAAATTTATATATATTATTATATATTTATTTATATATATATATATATTATATCGAATGTAAAAACCCCAAAGTGTGTTGCATATGTGTGTGGGTGTTGGTTTTTTGGGGTATATATATTATATATTAATATATATATATATATTATATAAATATGTGTGTTGTGGTGTGTGTTGTGTGTGTGTTGTTGTTGTGTGTGTGTGTGTATGTGTGTGTGTGTGTGTCTATATATTATATATATTATATTATATATAATATATATATGCATAATATATATATTTTAATATAAAAAATAATATAATTTTTTTTATATAAAATATAATTAATGTGCATGCATGTTACTCTTGTTTAAAAGTATGTACTTACTACAAAAACTCAACAACCCCCAAAACACACACACACACCACAACCACACACCACAAAAATATAAAATATATATATAATATAAATATATTAATTATATATAATTTTAATATAATATATACATATATATTATATAATATATATCTATATATATAGTTTTTTTCGCATATAGTATATCTTCTTCTATCTATCTTCTGTCTATCTTCTATCTATCTATCACTTCATCTATCTATCTATCCATCTAAATATATATATATATATATATATATTATATAAAATATATATATAATATATGTATGTATGTAGGTTGTTTTTATATGAAGTATGTATGGATGGATATAATATATATATAAAATAGATTTATATTATATATATATTTTATTTTAATATTTTATAAAATATAATATATAAAATGTGTGTGTGTGTGGGTATGTGGGGTGTGTGTGTGCGTGTGTGTGTGGGGGTTGTGTGTGTGTGTTTTGTTTGAGTGTGTGTGTGTGTGTGTGTGTTTTGTGTGTTTTATATATGTACAAAAACCCCCCAAAATTACACACAAACACACACACCCCACACATCCACACACACACATACACACACCCCCACACACACACACAACACACACCACAAAACCAACCCACACACACACACACCCCACACAAACACACACTCCTCACTCACACATATAGGGCATTTTAAATATTATTATTATTAAAATTTTATACTTTTATATATATATGGTATATTAAAATTATTTTTTATATGTGCATGAATATATTTTTTATATTTTAATATAAAAAAAAAAAATCATATTAATATAGAAATATCTATATAAAAAGGTATTACAATTTTTTAAGACAATATATATATAATATATTTTAATATATTATATATCTAATTTTAATATATATATATATATTTTATATATATTTTTAAGTCATATTTTAATATAAAACAAAACCACCCCCAATATATTGGCATACATATATATTATATAAATATAATATTATATATTAAAATAAAATTTATTTTATATATATTTTATAAAATTATATTATTTAATTATTTTTATATAAATATATTAATTATATATATATATATTTTATATATAAAATATATACATATTTTGTTTATATATGTTATGTATATATATATGCACACCCCACACACACACCCCACACACACCCACACCCCACACACCACACCCACACATACACACACACACACACACACCCACACACAAAAACACACACACACACACACACACACACGCACCACCACCCCCAAAATAATATATATATATATAAAAATATATAATAATATATAAATATATATATTATATCAAAATTTTAAACAGAGAAAGAGAAAAAGAGAGAGAGAGAGAAAGGGGAAGGGGAAAAAGGGGGAAAAAAGGGAGGGGGAAAAGAGAGGGAAAAGGGAGGAGTTTTGTCCTATATAAACAAAAAAAGAATATGTTATATAAAATAGATATAATATATATATATATATATATAATATAAATAGGGTATATAATTATATATATAAAAAATATTAAAATATATATATATATTATTTTAACATATGAAAATAAAAATATATTTTATATAATAATATATAAAATTTTAATATTTTAAATAGTATAAAAAAATGATTTTATATAAAAATTTTATATAATATTAATTTTTTTAATAGAAAATAAAAATTACACACACATACCCCCACACACACCCCATTTTATATATTATGTATAATTATATAATAAAATAATATAAAATTAAATATATATATATAAATAATATTTTAAAATAAAATATATATCACATTAGGGTTTTTAATACTAAAAATTATATACTATATATATCAAATTATATATATTAAATATATTTTATATTATATATTTTATATAAAATATTTTAATATATTATGCATATTTTTTAAAATTATATATATATATTTTATATATATATTTAATATATTATACCCATTATATTATTTTTTATATGTATCATTTATATATATATATATATATTATTATACCCATATATATATTATATATATTTTTCCTAAAATATTTATTTTTTGAATCATTTATATATAATATAAAATATTAAAATATATATTTTATAAAACATATATAATATTTTTCATATTATATTACATTTTATACATTTTATATTATATATAAAAATATAAAAAATATATATATATTTTATATATATATAATTTTAAAATAATAATATATATATATTTTATTATTTGTATTATGTGTATATATGTAATAGATACTATAAATACATACATTTTACTTTCCCAAAAAACACACACCACAACACACAACACAAAACACACACACACAAAACCACACACATAATATATATATATATATATTATTATATATATTATTTTTATTTTTATATATATATATATAAAATTGTATTACAATTAGGGGTTTTGTGTGTTTTATGTTTTTGAGTGGTTGTGTGTGTGTGTGGGTGTGTGTTTGGCGGTGTGGTGTGTGTGTTTGTGTGTTTTGTTTCCGTGTGTGCGTGTGGGGGTTGTGTGTGTGTGTGCGTGTGTTTTGGGGGTTTTTTGTGTGTGGGTATGTGAGTATGTGGGGTGTAGTGTGTGTATGTGTGGTGTATGTGTGTGTGTTTTTGTGTGTGTTTTAGTGTGTGTGTGTTATATTTTTGGTGTGTATGTGTGTGTATGTTTGTGTTTTTTTTTTTGTGTATAAAATATATATATATATATATATATATATATAATATATATATGAATGTATGTATATGTAATATATAAAATATAAAATTAAAATATATATAATATATTTTATTATAAAATATATAATATATTATCCATATATTTATATTATATATTATATATATAGATAAAAGTAGATAGATAAAATAGAAAAAAATATAGATTAAAAATTTGTATTAAAAACATTTTATATTTACGTATTTAATTTTATAATATTAAAATATATATTTTATATTATATTATTATTTTAATTTATATATATCTTATAATCAAAATAAAATAAAACCCCCCTATAATACATAATATATATTATATTTATATATATATATATTTATTTTATATATATTTATATATATTATATATATATACATAGACAAAAAAACACCCCAACACTAGAAAAAATTGAAAAAAAGTTAATTATATATATATATATATTTATATATATATTATATAATTATATATAATATATATGTAAATAATTTAATATAATTATATATTTTAATATATATTTTAATATTATATATATATATATATTTTAAAATAATTTAGGCATAATTTAATTTATGTTTATATATACATATATAAAAAACCACACATTTAAGAATAAATAAAAAATGGGTTTAAAAAAATTTAAAATATATAAAAATTATATATTAATATTTATATATTTTAATATAATATATATATGTATATATTACATACAACACACACAAAATTTTATATTTATTATATTATATATTTTAAAATTATATTATATATAATATATACATATATATTTTATAAATCTTTTTTCTTTTTTTTTTCTAATGCCCTGTTTTTTGTGTCTATGGTGTGGTTTTTATATATAATTAGTTTAAAATTTTAATATAAAATATAATTATATTATTATATAAAAATTTATTATAAAACATTATTTTATATTTATATATTATATGTATATAAAATATATTTTTATAAATATATAAAAATTTTTTATTTTATAATATATTTTTGTATTTTTAAAATTCTGTTTTATATTTTTATTTATACCCTGCATTTATGTAAATTAAAAAATGTTATAAAATAAACTAATCTCTAAAATTATCTAAAAGGATATATTTTATTTTATATTGTTTTTATATAAAATATTTTTTAATATATTGCATATAATTTTATATATATTATATTATTTTATATATATATAGATATAAAATATAGATATATTTTTATTATGGAAAAATTTTTAGAGATAGTACCCTGTATACAATTTTATTTATATATATACATACATATATATATATATTTTATATATATTATTATATAATATATAAATATAAAATAAAAATTTATATATATAAAAAATATATATAAATATATACATATGATATGTAAAATGTCCATATATAAAATATTATATATTTTTTATATATATATATATATATTTTAATTCATATTTTATAAAATATAATATATATATTTTAATATATATATAGAAATATGAATATATACAAATATATATATATATATGTAAAAATTATATTATATATATTTATATTTATATATATATAAAATCTATTTTATATAATTTTTTATATTATATATATTTGTTTTATATATACTTTCAAATTTTATAATATTTATTATATATATAAAATATATAAATATATATATATATATATATATATGACCCCACGGGGAGACACATGAAACACACACCCACACACCACACACACACACACACCCCACACACAAAACCCCACAAAACACCACATATAAAAGGTATAATAAAATTTTTAAAATATATATCAATATTATATTTTATATATTTTTATTATATATATATTTCTATTTCTTTTTAGTATATTTTTGTTTGTTCTGTGTTTATGTGTGTTTTATATATATATTTAAAATATTTTATATATATAATATATATATATATTATATATTATATATATATAAGAGAGGGGAAGAGAAGGAAAAGAGAGAGGAGGAGAGGGGGAGAGAGAGAGAGGAAAAAAAAAAATATCTATAATATATAATTTTTATATTTTATATAATATATAATTGATTTTTTTTCCAATAAAATTTATATTTATAATAACATATACAAAAAAAATTTTAATTAAATATTTTATATATTTTATTTTTATATATATATTATTATTATATTGTATATCCCAACATTTATTTATATTATATATATATCCCATATATATATATTTTATATTATATATTTTATATAATTATATTATATTATAAAATATATTTATTTATATATATTTTATATATAAAACACAACACCCACACACACAATATTACATATTTTATATTTTAAAATATATATTTAATATATATATATATTTTTATTATATATAATATATATATATGAATTTTTAAAATAGAGTAGTTTTTATCGTTTTCCCAAATTTTGGGCTTTGGGTTTTAGTAATGGATAGGTAAAATGCATTAACTGTGCAATTTTTTTTTTGGGAAAAAGAATCTAATTTATTATTGATAAGGATAATCAAAAACAACCCTCGGGAAATTTTATATTTTTAAAGGGGAAAAAGTTGTAAAAGGGGGAAAAAAGTTTTGCCTAGCGGACTCGAACTGGAACGGGGTGGGGGTTTAGACCCCAGAGCCCTTCTGGTTTTTCCCATTTTTTTGGCTATAATTTAGTGTAAGTTTTTTTTAAACTCGGTCCCCCCCGTCCCACTCATGATTATAAATTATTTTAATTTAATAGTGGGTTTTTTGGAATTGCATAGTCTATTTAAATTGGTGTCTAAAAAGGGGCTGATGTTTGGGTGGCTCTAGTGGAAAGTCAAACCAAAGGTATTTTTCTTCTATTTTTTTGCCAAAAATGACCCCTTTTTTTTTTTTAAAAAGATTCTACCGAGAAACTTTAGTTTCCCACTTTTTTTGGGAAACGTGTTT
>NW_023649681.1:2500-5000 GCF_015228065.2 Penaeus monodon | reverse complement strand
ACACACCCCACTACAAAAATATTTATAATATATATAGTTAAAATATAATTATAATATTTATATATTTTAAATAATAATTAGGGATATAAAATATAATAAATTTTATAATATATATAATATAAATATAATATATATTTTAAATTTATTAATTAAATATATAAATATATGCAATTTATAATATTATATTTTATTATAATATTTTATATATACTATATATAATATTTAAAATTTTTTTAAAAAAATATAAATTTATATAAAATTTATATATTTTTAAAACCCTAAAAAATGCATACCACACACACACCCTATACATCTATTAAAATATATATTATATAATATATATATTATATAATATTATATATTATATATATTTTCATATAAAATTTTATAATATTATATATTTGTATTTTTATATATATAAATTTAAAATTATATTTTATATTTTTAATATATTATAATTTAATATCTATTTTAAAACACCACACACACACACACCCCCCCCACACACACACACACACACACACACACACCCCACACACACATATTTTACATATATATTATTATATATATATATAATATTTTATATTTTAATATTTTTGTATATATTTTTTATATATATTTATATATATATTATAAAACTATAATATAATTATAAATGTGTGTGTGTGTGTGGTTTGTGTGGTGTGTGTGGTTGTGTGTTTTGTGTTGTGTGGGTGGTGTGTGTGTTGTGTGTGTTTTGTGTGTGTTGGGATGTTTGTTTTGGGGTGTGTATTATTATATATATATATAAAAATAATATAATATATTATAATATATTATATATATATTATCTTTATATGTAATATATTTTATAAATATATATGTGTGTATATGTTTTAATTTTAATATTTTATATTTAAAATAAAATTTTATATATTTTATATATATATAAAAGAGAGAAAAGAGAGAAAAGGAGAGAAGGGGAGAAGAAGAGAGAGAGAGAGAGAGAGACAGAGAGACAGAGAGACAAGAGACAGAGAGACAGAGAGGGAAAAGGGGAGAGAGATAAGAAGAAGAGAGAGGTGGGAGGGGGATTGAAGATATATATTATTTAATAATTTTTATTTTATATATATATACCCTTTATATTATATATATATATATATATATTTATATAGATGAAAAACATACGAAAACATACACACCCAGACAAAACAAAACACAAACACACCCCACACACACACAAAACCCCACACAAAACATTACATATTTTATATATAATATATAAAATAATAATATATATATTTTATATATATATATAGGGGTGGTGTTTTTTGTGGGGTGTGTGTTTGGTGTGTTTTGTTGGTGTGTGTGTGGCTTTAAAACAAAAAATGGTAAAAGTTTACCAGGAAACACCATACACACATACACACACCAACCCCACCCCAAAACACAACCACACACCCCAAAACCACACACACACACCACACAATGGGTTTTATTTTATATTTTATATATAATTTAAAAATTTTTTAAAATTTTTATATATATATATATATATAAACATTTTAATGTATATATTTCAATATTTTATATGTATTTTTGTGTATCCCACACACACCCCACACAAAAACACACCCCTCAGACACACAAACACACAAAAACAAATACCACCACACACAAACAACACACACACACCACCCCACCCCACCCCAAACACATAATTAAAACATATATATAAAATATATATATTATTATATATACATATATATATATATTTTTAATTATATCATAAAATATATATAATATTAAAATATATATATATTATTTATATGTTTTTATATATATATATATATATATTATATATATATATATATATGTACGTATACATGTATATGTATATATATATATATATATATTATATATATATATATATATATATATATATATATATATATATATATATATATATTATACGCACAAAAAAAAAAAAAAAAAAAAAAAAAAAACTTTTTATCGAAATGTAGAGAAATAAAAGTATTATTAGATTTCTATTAAAATATAATCTCCGCCACCACCGCTGTTTTCTTAGATAACAGAGAAAAACAAATCTTTTCCATGTCTTTAATAACATTAAAAATATAATTCCCGTAATGGAGGGATTGAGAAAACTAAAGCAAAAGTTTTCTATATTTTACTGTTTTTAATTTTACAATATAATTACAGTAAGTCAAAATTCTCTTGAAATATATTCAATCTATATTGAAATGGAATGTTCTTTAAAAAATCAATACAAATAACTGACAAGCCCTGCTTACCAGAATAACAACCAACGACACCCTGGCCATGGTTTCTCCGTATCTTTCTCTTGAACCGCGTCTCTCAGACCACTGGGGAAGCGACCCGGGGTCATCCTGCCGGTCGCCCCCTTGCACGCATCAGCATCACGTGATCGTACCTCGTACGATGTCTCGTCATCACGTTTTTTTTTACTTGTGCCCAGGACCCGTGATTTTCCTTT
>NW_023649678.1:0-2500 GCF_015228065.2 Penaeus monodon | reverse complement strand
GTGGGGTGTGCTAGGTGCGGTGTAGTGTTGGGGCATTGCGTGAGTGGTGGCCGGGCGTTGTTCTAGATCATCGACTCAAACTGGCAAGACGGCAATGAGTCGAGGGTTAGAGTCACCGGACGGCAGCTTGATCCCTTAGGGCAAGAAACTTTACTTCGATCGCCCTACCTACCATGGTGAAGCAAGAAAGCAAAGAAATATCTGTCACAACCGAATAAATAGAGAAATGATTATCTAAAAGTAAACGTGGAAAGAAACTGGGACCTACACTACTCACTCAAGAATAATAAACATAAAACTACAATTAGTGTTGTGCTGTGACGGGGCTCACAACATGGAGACCTAGTTATCTGAGGAAAAGGTTAAACGATATCAACGGGCACAAAATCATTTCATAACATATCGTAATGATTAGATTAATTCTATAAATCAATTTACCATCCCACGATGATAAAATTCTATATATAAGTACAGTAGATATAATTTATATAGTAAGATCCTATTACATCCTTTGGGGTGTGTGGCGGTTGGTTTGCTGGCCACATCACTACTGGAGTGACCTAGGTTTGAGTCCTGGTCAAGGAGGGTTGTTATTTATCCATATTAATGCAGCATTGCATTATTCCATCTTTCAAAAATACCTCGGTACATCTGACTTAGGATTTGAATTGCTAAATCAATTTCCACCGAGTGCCCACGGGGAGTGAGCGTAAAACTTCGCTATCATTACTCAAGTACGAGTAGATAGGTAATGTCTATGGAGCTAGTAAGATCCTAGTTGCACACTCCTTTTGTGGGTCGTGTGGCACGGTTGGTTTAGCACTGGCCTCCGGTTTCATACCCGGAGTGACCTAGGTTCGAGTCCTGGTCAGGGAGGGTTGTTATTTATCGATATCAATGCGGCATTGCATTATTCCATCTTTCATAAATATACCTCGGTACATCTGACTTAGGATTTGAATTGCTAAATCAATTTCCACCGAGTGCCCACGGGGAGTGAACGTAAAACTTAGCTATCATTACTCAAGTACGAGTAGATAGGTAATGACTATGGAGCTAGTAAGATCCTAGTTGCACACTCCTTTTGTGGGTCGTGTGGCACGGTTGGTTTAGCACTGGCCTCCGGTTTCATACCCGGAGTGACCTAGGTTCGAGTCCTGGTCAGGGAGGGTTGTTATTTAGCATCCATGGTGTAAAATCCCAACAGGTAATCCAAAAGGTAAAGTCACAGAACAGTCAGAGTATCCACTTCATTTATTAAACAAATACAGGGGGTTGCATTAACTCCCGCGGACGGAAGTGTAGCACATAAAATAGTAAAGATAATAAACAAGAAATGTTAATACCAATAACAAAAACAATAAAACGTTAGAAGAAACCATTAAGAAAATTATAATAATAATAAAAAATAAGCAAAACAATCTGCTGCGATTCATTAATAAAAATCGTAAAACAAATTACTTTCTCTCGTTGTAAAAGAGAGATTTAAAGAATGGATACGTAAAATAAGAAACCATTAAAAATAAATTTGAACTTCAAATACAAGAGATAAAAAAGGTAAAAGAAAGATGCAATCGCAGCAGATGTGGATTTTCTGTTATCCGTACACTATGTAAAACACCGTAAAAAATATGTGCATAACGAAGGGATCTCATCGAAAGTTTTATCTTAAATGTACAACAAAGGTGTAAAATAAACGCAAAATACATGTAAATAAAGCCAGCATAAAAAATAAATAAAAATAAGGGTAGAAATGCAGCTGGCAGAGGGAAGTGGTCCGGCTGTGCTCGACTCGCCCTGTGGATTACCATAGGATGCTGGGTAGGATAGGGGTAGGATGGGAGCAGGAGAGGGTAGGGTTAATGGTAGAAGGTAGGGCAACCGAGAAAAAGGAATGGAAAAGGGGGAAATCAGCGTAGACGTAGAAGGAAGAGAAAAGCGAAGGAACAAGAGGGTGCGAATAAGAGGGGTACGAAGGGAAATACGGCAGGATACAGGGAAGGATAGGGATAGGATGGAGGCAGGATAGTATAGGGATAGACATAAAAGGTAGAACAAGCAAGGAAAACAAGTAGGGGGGGGGGTGAAAGCCTCACAATACCACTCCTTAGCTACATCATTAAAGACCATATACACATTTTCCAATTTCCATGACACACTATCATCACAGCCTACTTCAAGAGAGGGAAAAAGATGCATTTCATGTGCGAACCTTTTACTATATATGAATGTACCCTTAATGTTAATTGAATTCACTGCCCACACTATAGCAGCAAAAGACCTCAACAACTTAATATTCTCCTATTCCTCAAAGCCTTTTGCAACCAGCCCAACTTTCATTTTTTTATCACAATTTTCCTTTTCTGTAACTACCCATCGGACTGACAATGCCTTTCGACCCATGTTTGGAGCTTCTTCATATACACCAAAACTTTTCCAGTTTGTCAGTTCTTGTACTATCTTTTCAAGTTCCTGATTTTTCGTATTATCCCAAGCCATG
>NW_023649677.1:0-6305 GCF_015228065.2 Penaeus monodon | reverse complement strand
AAATTTTTTCCTGTCTGCAAAGCCCAATTAGAAACCTTTCCCTTTTTTTTTCAGAATTTTTGGCCTATTTATCAACGGGTTATTCGCAACGACTTTAAAACGAATTTTGATGGGGAGGAGTTGTAGGACCATACGGCGCCGACGCCCCGGAGCGGGAAAAGGATTGAGCCCCCCTGAAACCAAATGGAAATGCCCGATAAACCGGTGCTGAATTCCCTTCCCCGGTTTTTAGTTTTTTATTATTCTAATTTTTTTTTTGCAAAAAAAAAGTTTTTTTTTCTCAAAAACTAAGGGGAACCAACCATTTTTTTTTTCATTCTTTTTTTTAAGCACTTTTTTTATTTTTAAAGGTTTATTATTTCTTTTTAAGACTTTTTTCTTAAAGTTTTCAGAAATTTTTTAAAATGGGGATTAAGGGTTAGATTTCATTGGGGTTTAATTGTTTTAAATGGGTAAAGAACTGCCACGCCATCTAGGGGGGGGGGAATAGTTAGCCTTTCCCCCGGGCTAGTACTACCTTTAGCAAGACCCTTTGTGGGGGTGGGGCATATATACCCGGGGGGACCAAGCGGATCCAGCAGGGGTCGGAAAGTGATCACTTTAAACAGGGGCCGATGTAACCCGGGCGGAAGCTGAAGAGTGACTTGTCTTTGTTTTTTTTTCCCCCGCGGTCGAAGGACAGTTTTTTTTTCCCCGGAGTAAGGGGGATATTAAGTTTTTCCTTTTTTATTTTAAAAGAGGCTTTTTTTTTTTGGTGCTTAGGTTCCGTTTTTTTTGTTTTTTTGTGTGTTGTTTTTTTTAGGGTTTTGTGTTTTTTTTAAGGTTTTTATTTTTTTACAACCAATAAATGTATTTAAAGTACCCCAAAAGTAAACCCCTTTTTTTTTTTTAATTTACACCTTTTTACGAGACAATGATACTGCTTGGCTACCGGGACAGGAAATTGACCCCCTTCTACAGCCCTTAAGGGAAGCACTCCTCGGAGAAAAAAACACTTTTCCCAAACCCAAAACCCCTTGTTGTTTAGTCTTTTTTCTTTCCTTGCACACATGTTTTCCTTTTTGTTTCTTACCCCTTTCTAGAGTTTTTCCCTTTTCCACCATTAACTTTTCCGGGATACAAACCCAGGGGGTGGACGCAAGCCCAAATTAGAAGGGGTTAAGTCGATCACTACACCATCCATACTGATCGTAGGCCTTATGGTACAGTTTTCAGGCCTTTGAGGTTAATAGATCACGTTTTTTCTTAGAGAATTTTTCAATATATGTGCAACCCTGCAAGAGGCACCCTAGATCATTTTCACAATATCCTTGCTGCAGGCTTTTTTTCGAAAAATTTGTCTACGGGGTCGGCGCATAGCAACATGAGAGGATCCTTACAAATTGGATTTAAAATTTAGCTTGTTGCATAGGTCACGTTACGCTTAATGAAACTCACAATTTCTCATCGCCACCTGTTTTAAAAGAATTTACGCCCAAAGAGCACTTTGAGAGCAAGAAAACTCTCCAGAGCCCCAGACTTTAAAAATTTCCTTTGGAGATAACCTCCCAGTCCTTTTGTGTAGGCGGGCCCTTTTTGTATCTCAATTAATTTATTTTTAGAAGCCTTTTTTTGTAACACGCAAGCACAACCAGTTTTGTACCCCAACTGTACATCCGTGGGCCCCGTAACATCATATGCATCATCCCCATAATTCTGGTGTTCCATTCCCGTTTAGCGCAATTTTTTAAAACACCAGTTATCCCCTTTTTTTTTTGTGAAGAATGAAGGGTCACGATCAATTAAATTTTTTCCATGGGGGAATGGAGCGCCCTTTTTTGGTTTTTTATAATTGAACAGTTTTTATAATTTCTGGAGTTTTTATGTACAGAGGGCCGCGGTGTGTGATTTCAGCAAAGGTGTTTTTTTTTGCAGTTTTTTTTGGAAACGAGAAGATACGGGGTTTTCCCTCAGAGTTTTGACCCCAAATGGGGGAAAAAAATATTTTTCTAAAAAGGAGGCGTTTAATTTTAAATCTATTTTTTACATCCTTGCTGTTCGGGGCGCCGGGATAATCCCCCCGCTTTTTTTGCACTACCTCCAAACTACCTTTTTTGTTTCCTTACATGAAAAAAAGTCAGTGAGGGTAGTCTACAACTGACCTTAAAAAAGCCAAGTAAAACAGTTCGAGTTTAAATTTGAGGCCAGTTTCTCTTCCGACAAAATTTTAAAAGGTTTTCAACCTCCCAGAGTCCTTCTTGGGAGAAGCCCAGGTCGCATCATTCTTAAACCCGAGATATTTATACGTGGCATATGCAAGCTCCGGTCCCTAGAAAAAAGGGGGGGGGGGTATAATTACATGGGGTTTGAGCCATTGTTTTCACGGAAAAGACTAATCCACACTAATATTTTGCTGTGATTCGTCGGAATTTTTTGGCATCCTCACTTTGAGATGTCGACGCATATTCATCAGCAAGCTAAAGGAACCATCCCCCCAAGTGGTATCTGGCCCCCTTTGGCAGGGGAATTGGACAGCATGGGGCGAAAACTCCCCCCTTGGCGTCCCAATTTTAAAAAAGACGGAAAAGTGGAATTCCCACCCCCCTGAACGGGAACTTGAGATCTTTCGGGATACATTTTTATCATTAAATATTTTACCCGGATCCCAAAAGCTTACTAATTGTTCAGGATAATTTTCTCTTTTTCAATGAAAAGCTGACAAAGGTCAAAAAAACATGTGCTCCTGGATTAGAGTTAAAAAAGACTTGCAAAGCAAGTTGTTGTTTACCCCCCGATAGGAACCGTACAGTCGGAGAAAATTTTACCTTGTAACTGTACCTGAGTTGTTAAAATTATCCTTTTTAGAACTTTTCATTTCACATGAGGTAATGAAAATGGTCGGGGTTATCATGTTGATTTTTGGGTTGGGATGATTAGACGCGTGTCCAGGGGCCAGGCAAATACCCTTGTGACAAAAACCTTTTAGGCAAAAGGGGATCCCGGGGCCTGAGCTAAAGGCGGGGGACAATAGGTAATTCCATTCCCTGGGGCGGACGCTTTCCTTTTATCAGGATTGTTTATTCCCCCTCAGTGATTTAGCAAAGTATGAGGGGGCATACAGAAATAAATTAATGGAAATTGGTGAAAATTTTTAAATTTACTAAGGGTGATCCTGAATATTTTTGGGGGGAAATGAGCTCAATTTTGGCGCTCCACCCATTTACTAAGGAGATATCTGTTGTGCAAGAGGGGGTAGGAAATGCGGGGTGTTTGTTTGGTTTTCCGAAACGATTAATTTTTTTTTCCCGACCCCGAAATTGAGGGGGTTATGTAATGCTTTTTAGGAACTGTTTTAAAGTGTTCATTTCGAAAAGTTTTTTAATTTCCCCAGGTTTTTGTAGCCAAGAAATTCAAAAAGGTTTTACGGTATTTCCGTTGTAGATATCATAAACTCCTAACTCGCTTTTTTTTCCCTTAATTTAAGAGGGCACCGACTCAATTAGGGTTTTTGGAGCTTTTGAGTTGCTGTTTTTGAAGGTTTTCTTTGGGCAGACCCAATGTTTAGAATAGTGACCAGTGTCTGTCCATGGAAAATTTTTTTCAAAACCTTGTTACTGTGTAATCATTTTTACCCGTCATAGATACGTGATTTTAAAATGATGCCCCAAGGGAAGGGGGGATAGAAAATTTTACCCCCAGTTTTTGTAGACGATATTTTCAAAAGCATATTCCGTTACCATTTCAAATGGGCACTGATTAGCTCTGTGCAAGCATGCTTTTGACGTTTTTATACAAAAACCCTTCCCATTTAAAAATCAGCCCGCCCCCGCCACGGATTTTCCCCGTTTTACCTTACTGTATAGATTGTTTTCACAAATTCGGAAGTTTTGCCATTTTTATTTATGACTATTCAAATGTAAATGTCTAGCATTTAAAAACTCCCATGCTATTGGCGGATTCTGAAATTGGGCAGTGAATCAGTGAAAATTTCTACACCCTTTGGTTTTCATTGTACAGAGAAAAAACCAGGGCTTTTGAATAGTAAATCTGAAGAAATTTTTGTAAGATTTTTGCACCAACTTATGCGGGAAGGTGCACGACAAATCAATAGGCCCCGTCATTCCGGTCTATAGGGGTGGTAGCCCTAATTTTAGGGGCGGTTTTTATTTTAGTGCCTGATGTAAGGCCTTGTAAAAAGAAACTCAAAAAATTAGTTTAATATAGAAAGCAAGTCATTAACTACGGTTGACCCACGTATATCCCTGAAAAAAAGTAATTGTTTTTTGTCCCCCACACACCCTATGTTTTTAACTGATTTGGGCAAATTCTTTTTTAAAGAAAAAACTTAGTTTCTATTTCTGTATGATACGTATTTGGTTTATCTTTTTTTATTTTTCGTTTTCGCGTTTCCGCGATTGTACCAAGCATAATCCGTACCCATAGCATTTTTTGATGATGTCCCAACGGCCGTTTCCTTCGATTTTCGTAGGTATTTTACGGTCACTGTGTACTTTAGATGGCCGCCGTGCTTTAAAAATAATAAGAGACCTCATTGTATTGCAAATCACTAACATCACAACATATCAAAAGCACGTGCGAATAATAATATCAGAGACCCCATTTGTTTTTAACATCACAACACATCAGAAGCACATTTTCCGTTAAAACGCCACTTTTTTCGTGGGTAAAATAATACGAGACCCATTTTTTTCAACACCAATATCATAAAATCATCAGAACGCACATTTTTCCCTTTTAACGACATTTTTTTTCCCATTTTTTTTTTCAATTTCCCAACTCTTGCCCCGAGCTTTTTTCATTTTAGCAATCTCTTTCCCGAGCTTTCTTTTTCCCGGGCCATCCATTCTTTTTCACCAAGGTTTTCCCCGGGCATGTTTTTAGGAGGGGGAACCCCCCGGCATTGGGGAATCCGTGGGTTTGGTGGGCGTAGCGGCCTGGGGGGGGGTGTGGCGGGCGGCACGCCACTCCCGGGTCGATGGGGACGGTCGGGGGATTGGGGGGGGGCCGTGGCGGTTTGTGGGGGCAGTACGGTGCCAGGCCGTCACACCTTCCGCTCTGCACCTGACGCACCTCTTCACGATGGGGGCGGCGTCCTCATTGTCGTTGTCCTCTACATCTCAAAGTTGTCGGATAAGCCCGTAGAGTTTGAATAATTTAATTCTACCAAAGACTATAATTTATAACTGAGCTAATCGCGACATTTTGTTTGTTTATCTGCTAGATCTTCTCTATAGAGTTTCTGTTGTAAACTTTCATACGATTTCTAGCTCACAATGCAAGTTCATGTTCATTTACTACATGTTATCTATCGATTTGTCTATCATACTATAAATACGCGCACATACATACATGTCTGTACACCACACACACACACACATATAACATATAATATATATATATATATTAAAATAAAAATAATAATATATATATATATATAATAATATTATATATATATTATATTATATATATATTATATATATATATAATATATATATATAATATTTTATATAAAAAAACAACCACCACAACACACACATCTATATGTGTGGTGTGTTGTATACATATATATATATATATTAATAAAATATATATATATTATATTTATATATTATATATATATATATATACCACACAATATATATTATATATATATATATATAATATTATATATATATATATATATGTGTGTGTGTTGTGTGTGTGTCGTCTGTCTGTCGTCTGTCTGTCTGTCGTCTGTCTGTCTGCTGTCGTCTGTTGCTGTTATCTATTATATTATCTTATTTTATATGTGTGTGTTTGGGGTGTGTGTTGTGTGTGTGTGTGTGTGTGTGTGTGTGTCGGTGTGGGGTGTTGTGTGTGAGTGGAGTTGTGAGTTGAGGTGAGTGTGAGTGTGATGTGAGGTGAGTGGTTGTGTTGGTGTGTGGTGTTTGTGGTTTGAGGTGTATATGTATAAAATGAGTATGAATTTTATCATGCAAAAATCAAACAAGGAATTACCCCAGTAATTGGAATGACCTTGACAGAGTGTCTGTCCGAAGTCGTAAACAAAACAGCTTTCCCTTTATTAGAATTTCCAGAACACAGATTTTTTCTTCGAAAGAGACGTGCATCCCCCCCTTCCCCTCCCCTATTCCTTTTTTATGGTTTGTGAAAAGTCCGATCTGATGTCATGTTTCCAGTTAGTTTAAATTCATTCCATATTAATTTTATGGGCACCTGGAGAGGAGAGTCACAACAAAAAATTTGTTTTGGGGAAATCAGTCAGGGGAAATAACGGAGGGGGAAAGAGAAAGGAGAGGGAAGGA
>NW_023649676.1:5000-6305 GCF_015228065.2 Penaeus monodon | reverse complement strand
GGGGGAAAAAAATTTTTGGCAGACTTTTTTCTTGCAGCTCGATTTTCACGCAGAGTACATGCCATCCTTACGCATTAAGATGATAGAGATTTTACGAACCATTCTATTGTAAAATAATGTGACTCTCGTAGTGCCTTGCAGCAATCAAGAGCTTAAACTCATCACATCAGTAGAGAGTTGGGTTTCAGATTGGCTTGCACTGATGTCAACATGTAAAAAGATAACTCAATGTTAGGTGCCAGCGAATGTTGGTACCACTGGGAATGAGCGAGCTGATCGGAAGGCCAAGGCAGCTGCCGCTCAGCCCTGTTTTCTTCTCCCACACACCGACCTGAAACCTAGCATCAGGAGTTGTCTTCGCGATAAATGGAGGGAACAATGAAGGTATACCTCTAGAAACAAACTGGAGAGATTAAAGATGACCTTGGCAGTTGGGTGACCAGCATCTATCCCAACCGAAAAGTAGAAGTTGTGTTAACGAGACTAAGAATCGGGCACACAAGACTGACTCATGGACCGATGATGGCTAAAAGTGAAGCATTTTGTGAAGGATGCCAAGAGTCATTAACGGTCACACATGTAGTGGAGAGATGTGCAACATTCTTAAACCAAAGACGTATGTACTTGTCTCCCCTATATACACTGAAAAATGTATTGGGGGAGAAATGTGACATAGAGGGTCTTATTAGTTTCCTTAGGGAGACTATTATTTTCAATAGAATTTAATTATGCATAATGTTTATGCAATAACTGTATACTCTTAGAGCATAATATTTACATTTGATTTTTAATATACTTAATGTTATTTGTAAGATATTTATTGATAGATTTTTAAAGTTTTTAATATTTTAATATTTCCATCTACCAAGGTATTCGCCGCTAATGACCTTAGCTGTTGACGCGGCAGATAATTTGAAACAATCAATCAATCAATCCCACGCAGATAATCACCGCGCTGAAGGGCCTCCGCGACCATCGTCATCACCCAGGCTGATAAAGGTGGGGGTATTGTTGTTATGGAGAAAAGTGATTATATACTTAAAAGAAGAGGCTCCCTGCAACTCGTCAATGAAAGGTCACTCGAAGGTACACAAGCCAGGCGCATCGATGAGACCGATCACCTCTGGTATCGGCAGCGCTCCCCATCGTTTGGCTGAATATTTGGCTAAAACCCTTTCCGGCGATATGGGGGTCATCACTGATTCCCTCCTGAAGAATTCCGAGGACCTCATCAGGCATCTTCAGAGTTCCGGGTGCAAAAATAAAAAGCTTGCCAGTTTTGATGTACAGTCTCTCTTTACCATG
>NW_023649675.1:0-6305 GCF_015228065.2 Penaeus monodon | reverse complement strand
CTGTATTTTGTTTTTTTTTTTTTTTTTTCTTTTTAGTTGTTTGTTTTTATGTTTTCTTATCATTTGTTTGTTTTCAATCTCTTTGCATTCGTTTATTTTTCGTTTTCTTTGCATTTGTTTGTTTTTCGTTCTCTTTGCATTTGTTTCTCTTTTCTCTTTTTGCATTTTCTTTCCATTTTGTTTCATTTTCTTTCCGTTCTGTTTTTGTTTGTTGGTTTGTTTATTTCTGTTTGCTTGTTTGATTAAATTCTATTTCTGTTTAAGGTAGATAGACACCTTTCTCTTTTTCCCTGCAGCCACCAGCATTTTCTCACCATCGACATCACCACCATTATCACCATCATCATCATCTCCAGTCGCTAGTTCCTTCCCCGCCCTTTCTCTCTTTCTCCTTCTCCAACCTTCCCTTTCTGTCCTCAAATTCCTATTGTGCCTTAACCTCCCCTACCCTCCCCTTCCCTCTCCCCACCCACCCCCACACCCACCTCCTTCGTCCACACCCACCCCACCCCACCCTACCCACCCACCTTCGTCCACACCCACCCCACCCACCTCCTTCGTCCCACCCTCCCCTCCCCTCCCCTCCCCTCCCCACCCCACCGTCCCCCCTCCTCCCTCCCTTTCAGCGTGATCAAAAACCCGGAGCATTTAAAGAACGGGGCCCGAGGACGCCCCCCGGGACTCGCCTCCCGCCCACGCCCATCGCCCGCCTCTCCGGGGGCGCGAGGGCACGAGGGAGCCGGGGGGGAGGGGAGGGAGAGAAGGGGAAGGTGAAGAGGAGGGAGGGAAAAGGAGATGGGGAAGTGGAAGAGGAGGAAGAGAAGGAGAAGTGGGGGGGAAAGAGGGGAGGGGAAGAAAGGGGAGGTGGAAGATTAGAAGGAGAAAAGGTGGGGTGAAGGGGAGGTGGAAGAGGAGGGGAAGGAGAAAGGGAGGAGGAGAAGGGGAGATAGGAAGAGGCACATAACTCGTCCTTAATGCTAAAATATCGCCCAAAAGTGAGGGGAAAGACCTCGCTCCGGGAGGGGAGGGAGAGCAAGGGCAGCGAAGGGAGCAGACCGTTTTGCCTCCTTTGCCTCCCTCAACCCCTCCCCCCTTCCCCCTCCCCACGCGCTTGGGTATCCGGAAAACCACGTACAGAGTATCCATTAAGTACGCTAATACGAGTATCCGTAACGGGGCTGGCCGACCCGGGTATTCCCCGTCAGCGCTCATCTCCGCGAGGAAAGATCGGGAGGATGGTCTGCCGCAGCATCCCGCTTGTTCACTGGGATGCAGTCTGGGTGGTGTTGTCTTCCTCCCCTCCTCCTCCTCTTCTTCCTCCTCTTCTTCTTCTTCTTCTTCGTCTTCGTCTTCGTCTTCGTCTTCGTCTTCGTCTTCGTCTTCGTCTTCGTCTTCGTCTTCGTCTTCGTCTTCGTCTTCGTCTTCTTCTTCTTCTTCTTCTTCTTCTTCTTCTTCTTCTACTTCTTCCTCTTTCTACTTTCCACCACTTCCTTCTCTTCTTTCTTCTTCTTCCTTCTTTTCTTTCCTCCACTTCCTTCTCTTTTTCTTCCTCTTCCTTTTCTTGTGTCTTTCTCTCCCTCTCTCCCTCCCCCTCTCCCTCTCTCTCTCCCTCCCCCTCTCCCTCTCTCTCTCCCTCACCCTCTCCCTGCCCCTCTCTCTCTCTCCCTCTCCCTCCCCCTCTCTCTCTCTCCATCTCCCTCCCCCTCTCTCTCTCTCTCTCCATCTCCCTCCCCCTCTCTCTCTCCCTCTCCCTCTCCCCCCCCCCCCACCCTTTATCCCAAAATACTACCAGCTAACGGCATAGCATTAATCACTGCCTTCACTTAAGCCAGCCTCACTCCAGCAACCTCCCATAGGCCTACCCTGGACATGCAAGTAAACGCCTGCCACTCCATGCTAAATACTCCGATGTGTAAGGGAGAAGGCGAAAGGGGGGAAGAGGGAGAAGGCGAAAAGGGGAAGAGGGAGAAGGCGAAAAGGGGAAAAAGGAGAAGGCGAAAAGGGGGAAGAGGGAGAAGGCGAAAAAGGGGGAAGAGGGAGAAGGGCAAAAAGGGGGGGGGAAAAGGGAAAAAGGGGAAGAAGGAGAAGGCGAAAAGGGGAAAAAGAAGGAAAAAAAAGGGGAAGAAGGAGAGGAAAAAAGGGGAAAAGGGGGAAAGGAAAAGGGGGAAGAGGGGGGGAAGGAAAAAGGGGAAGAGGGAGAAGCAAAAAAAGGGGGAAAAGGGGAAAAAAAAAAGGGAAAAGGGGGAAAAGGCGAAAAAAAAGGGAAAGAAAAAAGAAAAAAAAAAAGAGAAAAAAAAGGGGGAGAAAAA
Organism: Penaeus monodon; assembly: GCF_015228065.2. Taxonomy (NCBI): domain Eukaryota; kingdom Metazoa; phylum Arthropoda; class Malacostraca; order Decapoda; family Penaeidae; genus Penaeus; species Penaeus monodon. The sequence continues at coordinate 3,996 of NW_023649675.1, read as the reverse complement.
GGGGGAAAGAGAGGGAGAGGAAAAGAGGGGAAAGGGGGAAGGAAGAGGAGGAAAGAGAAAAAAGGGGGGAAAAAGGGGGGAAAAGGAGAAAAAAAAGGGGAAGGAAAAGGGGAAAAAAAGGGGAAAAAGAGGGGGGGGAGGGAAGGGAAAAAGGGGGGAGGAAAGGAGGGAAGAAAAGGGGGAAGGGGAGAGGGAGGAAGGAGGAGGAGGGGGAGAGGAGAGGAGAGAGAGGAGAAAAGGGGAGAGGAGAGGAGGAAAAGGAAAAGGGAGAGGGGGAGGGAGGAGAGGGAGGGAGAGGAGAGCGGAGAGGAGAGGAAGGAGAGGGAGGAGAGTAGGGAGGGAGAGGAGGGAGGGGGGGAAGAGGAGAGAGGGAGAGGAGAGGAGAGGAGAGGGGAGAGGAGAGAGGGAGAGGAGGGGAGAGGAGGGGAGAGAGGAGAGGAGAGGAAGGGGGGGAGAGGAGGGGGAAAAAGGGGAGGAGAGAGAGGAGGAGAGAGGAGAGGGAGGAGAGGGAGGAGAGGAGAGGGGAGGAGAGGGAGGAGAGGAGGGGAGAGGAGAGGGGGAGGAGAGGAGAGGAAAGGGGAGAGGAGGGGGGGAGAGGAGAAAAAGAGAGAGGAGAGGAGAGAGAGGAGAGGGAGAGAGGAGGAGAGGGGGAGAGGAGAGGAGGGAAAAGGGGGAAGAGGGGAGGAGAAAAGGGGAGAGGAGAGGGAGAAAAAGGAGAGGAGAGAGAGGAGAGAAGGGGAGAGGAGAGAGGGGAAGGGGAGAGAGAGGGGAGGGAAGGGGAGGGGAGAGGAGGGGAGGGGAGAGGAGAGGAGAGGAGGGAGGAGGGGAGGGGAGGAGAGAGAGGAGGGGAGAGGAGAGGGGAGGGGGAGGGAGAGGAGAAGGGAAGGGGGAGGGGGGAGGGAGAAAAAGGGGAGGAGAGGGAGGGGAGAGGAGGGGAGAGAGGGGAGAGGAGAGAGGGGAAAGGAGAGAGGGGGAGGGGGAGGGAGAGGGAGAGGAGAGGAGAGGGGAGGAGAGGAGGGGAGGAGAGGAAAGAGAGGAGAGAGAGGGGCGAGGGGAGAGGAGAGGAAAGAGGGGGAGGGGGAGAGGAAAAGGAGAGGGGGAGAGGAGGGAAAGAGGAGGGGGGGAGAGAGGAGAGGGAAGGGAGAGAGGAGGGGGGAGAGGAGGGGAGGGAAGAGGGGGAAAAAAGGGGAAAAGGGGAGAAGGGAGGGAAAAAAAAAAAAAATAAAAAAAAAAAAAAAAAAGGGGGGAGAAAAAAAAAAAAAAAAAAAAAAAAAAAAAAAAAAAAAAAAAAAAAAAAAAAAAAAGGAAAAAAAAAGGAAAAAAAAAAAAAAAAAAAAAAAGGGAAAAAAATAAAAATTTTAAAAATTTTAAAATTAAATAGGGGGGAATAAGAGGATGAAATTAAAGAAAAGAGAGACGAAAGAGGAATCTTGAAGAACGTAAAGGTGAAGGAAAGATGGAAAGAAACATTATATATATATATATATATATATAAATTATATATATTATATATATAATTATATATGGTGTGTGTGTGTGTGGTGGTGTGGGTGTGTTTGTTGTGTGTGGTTTTGTGTGGGGTTTTGATGTATGTAAGTCTCTCCTTTTTCTATGTATGTAGTAGTATGTAGTATGTATTATGTAGTAGTAGTAGAATGTATGGTATGCAGTATGTATGCATGTTGTGTATGTAGTATGTATGTATTATGTATTTGCAGTATTATGCATGCATGTATGCATGCATTATGCATGCAGTTGCATGCATGGTAGCGTAGTATGCATGCTGATGCATGCATGTATGCATGCATGTTGCAGCATGTATGCATGCTGTATTATGTAGTATGTTGCATGTATGTAGCATGCATGATGATGAGTTGCAGCATGTAGCAGCAGTATGTATGCATGTTGTAGCGTTGAGAGTAGAGAGTAGATGCAGTATGTATGCATGTTGTATGCATGTATGTATCATGTAGTTGTATGCATGTATTTGAGTATGATGTAGATGTATGATGCAGCATGCATGTTGGCAGTAGCATGTATGTATGTATGTATGTATGTATGAGTATTTATGTATGCATGTATGTATGTATGTATGTAGGGATGCATTATGTATGCATGTAGTATGTATGTATGATGTATGTAGTATGTATGTATTATGTAGGATGATGTATGTATGTTGTAGTTGTATGATGGAGGGATGGATGGATGGATGGAGGGATGGAGGATGGAGGGTGGATGGAGGGATGGATGGGATGTGTGGTGGTATTTTTAAATTATATATATATAATTATAAATATATTATATATATAATATATATATAAGAAAAGAAAGGAGAAGAGATGGAAAGAGGAGGAGGAAGAAAAAGAATAAAGGAGAGAAGAGAACAGAGAGAATTAAGCGTAATGAGGAGGAGAGAAAGCAGAAGAGAGGAGGAGGCGAGGAATGTGACAAGGGAAAATCTGCGGTGAAAAAAACAAATTTCACTGCTTGAGATTCGGGTCACCGCCGTTAAATTATTTGTGTGCATTCAATATTTCTCATACACATCTGTCTATTTAATGCATTCGACATTATTGTTATTGCTCTTTTAATATCAATATTGTGTGTTTGTTCAACCAAATACAATGAGCCGAAAATAATTAGTTGGGGGCCGAGGGATAGAGAGGAGAGATGGAGAGAGAGAGAGAGAGAGAGAGAGAGAGGCGGAGAGGAGAGAGAGAGAGGGAGAGAGAGGGGGAGAGAGAGAGGGGAGAGAGGGAGAGAGAGAGGGAGAGAAGAGAGAGAGAGAAGAGAGACGAGAGAGAGGGAGAGGGGAGAGAGGAGAGAGAGAGAGAGAGAGAGAGAGAGAGGGGGGGAGAGGGAGAGAGAGAGAGAGAGAGAGAGAGAGAGGAGGAGAGAGGAGAGGGAGACGAGAGAGAGAGAGGAGAGAGAGAGGAGGGAGGGGGGGGGAGAGAGAGAGAGAGAGAGAGAGAGACGAGAGAGGGAGAGAGAGAGAGAGAGAGAGAGAGAGAGAGAGAGAGAGAGAGAGAGAAGAGAGAGAGAGAGACCCTATAGAGTCTGTGAGTATATTTTCCTTGAAGATCTTTGGACTAAGCCTTTACATACGTATTTATACAACAATGTAGCACACATACTAATGATTAATACCTCTTTAATATTTCTCCCAATGTTATCAAACGTTTGGTCATAAATATCACATCTCTAGGACCTCTTCTAAGCGGTTCAATTAGTCGACATTCTAAATAATATTTTAAATAGCGACCTCTGCTCTGGCCTCATACTCCACAACCTCTCATGTGTTCGTCAGTGTGGATGATACATTTCCAAGGATAATCTGCATCCTAGACGGAGTCGTTATAATTGAGAGAGATAGAGGGAGAATGAGAGAGAGAGCGAGAGAGAGAGAGAGAGAGAGAGAGAGAGAGAGAGAGAGAGAGAGAGAGAGAGAGAGAGAGAGAGAGAGAGAGAGAGAGAGAGAGAGAGAGACCGCGCGTGATGTGTGCGTATATTAGCGTCTGCGTAGCACACAGAAAGACCAAGGAAAAACAGAGAGGATCATCGTGATAACTTTCGCGATGACGTCACCCATCTTGCCAAGTCGGATTCTGACAATAAATAAAAATGAAATAAAAATGCAACCAAAATGCAACTAACATCAAAATAAACATAAAACGAACGTACAGGAATATAGATAACACACTAACGAAAATAACGATAACAACAACAGTAAAGAAAATAGCTAACATTTTCCGTACAAGTAAATCAAGCTGCTCCGAACAATGTCATCTCATTCCCAACATACCGTATCTATCACAATCAAGAATATACGACAAATAACATGAAAAACATAGCAACAGCAAAAAAAATAATAATAATAATAATAATAATAATAACAATAACAATAATAATAATAAATTAATTAATCAATAAATAAACATAACCATAATTCAGAACATTTGCCAATGACATTTCCAATTCGCATTTTTTAATTTTGGA
>NW_023649674.1:0-6306 GCF_015228065.2 Penaeus monodon | reverse complement strand
AGCGAGAGAGAAAGGAGGAGAGAGAGAGCGAGAGGAGGAGGTGAAAAGTTTAGAAAAATGATTTTTGCTTGAAGATGGTTTAAAGGAAATACATTAACACGCAATAACCTGCGGGAGGCTGTAAACATTTTTTTTTTTTATCTCCTCTTCTCCTTTTTGTAATGTTTTATCATCTATTTTCTCCCCTTTTCTTCCTCCTCGATAAAGGGCACAAAAAAGAAAAGGGTGCTCAGGAGAGAGAATAAATGTATTGGAAAATGGATCAAAATCAACCTAGAGATTATTCTAACACTAAAAGGACTGAAGAAAGAGAGAAAAAGAAAAAAAGAGAGAAAGAAAAAAATGTATGTGGGAATGTGTGCGTGTGGGGGGGGGAGAGGGTGTGTGTGGGAGGAGGAGGAATGTGTGTGGGGGGAGGGAGTGTGGGGGGAGGGTGTGTGTATGGGAGGAGGGTGTGGGGGGAAGAGTGTGTGTGTGGGGAGAGAGTGTGTGTGTGTGGGGGAGAGTGTGTGGGGGAAGGGTGTGTGTGGGGAGAGAGAGAGTGTGTGGGGGGGGGGGAGTATAAGATGTGGATAATTCTATTTCTGTTACAGGATGTGGATAATTCTATTTCTATACCAGTGGAACCACGTGGCTGTTTTCACGTGGATCCAAATGTCCCAAATAAGAAACCACCCGCTCAGCGAGGGCGGGAGGGTCCCCATTTTATATCTGAACCTCGTTTGACCGGGAGTTCGTGACCAACGCCCGACGCGCAAAGGGTCAGCTCCGCCCTCTCTCGGGCGGGCTGCCCCGACACCCCGCGGCGATTACCCCTTTAGACAAGTGTAGCGTCGTCGTAGCGTGTGTTAAACCCCTTTACGTGTGTTTTGCGTCCCTGCAGCCACTGTACTAGAGTACGCATACCCTTTTATCATCTGGTGGCAGCGAGGGCCGTTGCATCCTTTGGCATGCAACACGAACACACCACCCCGAAGAAAAATCCGCTCGACCGCTAAAGACATGTCGAAGAACAAAAAAACAGAAAGTACACGTTTGGGCCCCTTTCTTTTCTTTTCCCTTCTTCTCCCATACATGTGTTAAGCCGTTGTTTTTTGTTGGGTTAATAGGTCTAAGGACAGCAAATGGCACGTTCTCCACTATTCTTCCACCTCAGATCGCTTTCCGTGCGATCGAGTATGTGATCATAAACATGAAATCGTTTTGTTATTTAAGTAATTAATTATTTTCTCTCGTTTTTAGAGATTTTTTTGTTTAATCTGCAAACGAATTTAAACCCCGTTCGTAAATTTTTTTTCTTACACGTATATCTTTTCCCATTTTATTGTTCCTAACCCTCGCCCCGCCCTGCCCCTTCCCTTTTCTTTTTTTTTTGGGGTTTACTTTGGATTAAAAAAAGGTTAATTTCCTTTGACCTGACCTCACTTCTCTTTTCCCCGGCGGTGGCGGCGTGGGAAAGGCAGATAAACCACTTGGTTCCCTTTTAATTTGGAAGAAACATACATTTTTACATTGTTTTTTGGGGGACACTTTTAAATCGGCGTTTTAGAGCGAAGCAGGTAAAAAAAATTGGGTTATTATTTAGATAAAAAAGGGGGGGGAGGATCTTCCCCCATTCATAGGCACAGGGGGCCCGAATTCCCCCGGGGGGTTGCGGAAAAGGGCCAAATAGATCGGGCGCTCCGTCTTTTCGAGATTTAGGTGCAAAAAACCAAAAGTTATTCGTTGGGTTGGGGCCTCCCTTTGAGTCGGGGGGACCCCGGGGGTTACGTCGTTAATTAATTTAGGCTAGGGTTTAAGCTAGAATCATTTTTTCGCTTTTTAATCACACCTCCCCACCCTCCTAAAGTCGTTTGCATGTTTTGGGTCCCCCTAAAGCTTTTGTTTTGTTTCGGGGTTAAATACCCTTGGGGAAATTTTTGGGGAGCCCCCATTACAGATAGCAGAAAGAGAGCAGGATATTATATTCCTGGCTCGAGTCGCTTAAAGTTATAGGGCCCTAGGGGTTATGGGAAACCCCCCCTTTATTGATTTTTATTAAAAGGTCTGACGTGAAAAGCAGACTTTTGTCCCTCGGCAGTTCAGATTTCTGACCCCGAGAAGTTTTTGGTTTGAAAAAAAAAAATTTGGCGAAAATTTTTTATGTCACCATTCTTCTTTGCGAAACATTTCGTCCCCAATAATTATATTTTGAATCAAGGGTGGGTAGTTAAAATTTAATTTCTTAAAAGCTAGCTTTGCTAATTTATTTCAGTTTTTATATTGGGTAAAACGCTAATATTCGTGTTTGTCTTTCATTCTCGGGGTGGGGGCACCCCTCGCTTCCCTTTTCATTAACGTAGCTGTCACTCAACACGCATACACAAAACACATTCAGCTCACTCCACCCCCACAGGTAAAAGCCCAGCCCCTTTTCTTTTGTTTTTAGGCCGGCGTAAAAAAATTTATCTCTTTAGCCCGCAATTTTGTCTGTCGCGGGCTGTGTAAAATTTAATTATTTCTTATCTGTGTGACGACTAGGTTTAAAATAAAATTTTTCCCGCGGTCCCCGATGTCTTTCCCTTATCTATTCCCCAATTATCAGAGAGGGTTTGGTAGTTCCCCAAAAAGGTCTATGCGGGACCCCTATGAATCTCCCTTTCATTTTCTTTTTTTAAATTTTTAAAATAAAAAACAAAATGAAAAAAAAAAAAAAAAGACGAAAATAAGTTAAAAAAAACCCAAAATTTAAAAAAACCCTAAAATTTTTATGAAAAAAACCGGCTAAATGGTAAAAAACCACCCCATCTTCCCCTTGTTGGGCCTTTTTTTTTTCTCTTACTCTGGCCCTTACGTGTATGATTGGCTCCCACTTTATATTGCAGTCGGAAACCGGGCACGGGAACGAAGGAGGACCCCCTTTGGATGCCGTGGGAAGGGACGGGCATCGAAAAATCGAAAAGGCCTGCGGACCAAAATTTTCGTCAGAAAAAAGGGGTTAAACCCCCCCAGTATAGTGGGGCGGGCGTTGCCGCCAGGGGGCCCCGTAGATCCCGCGAACCAGCACCCTTTTTCCGCAGGTACCAGTCCCCAAAAATGCTGTGCATAGGCGACGCTGGCGGACGCCGCGATCCCCGGGCAACCCAGGAGAATCGTAGCCCCCGATACAGCAGCCCCCCAGATGCCCCCCTGCCCCGCGCCCGTAAAATCCGGACGAAGATTCGAGGGGGTGTGGACGTGAGAAGGACCTGGACGAGAACGTGAGGGGGCGTTGGACGAGGGCGCCCCCGAGGCCTGGGGCCCGGAAAACGAGGAGGTCAAGACGAATCTGAAGGGCAAGGAGGAACCCGTGCGAGCTTCGGGCGTGTGGATAAACGAGGGGCGAGCAAAATTTCACCAGGGACCAGGAGGAGAGGACAACATGGGGCGAGCAGCCCAACCCAAGTTTAACCAGGACAACGCACGAGAACGAGACGGGAAACCCGCCCAAATTTGGGCACCCTTGAAGGCGCCCGAGGGCGAGGGGCGAGTAGGTGGCCGGGGCCAAAATAAAAATGTGGATAAATTTTATTTCTTTACAGGATGTGGATAATTCTATTTCTATTACCCGGGACCAAAGTGGCTGTTTTCCACGTTTGGGTCCAAATTTCCCCAAAAAAGGGAAACCCCCCCCTCAGCGAGGGCGGAGGTCACAATTTTTTTTATCTGACCTCGTTTGACCGGGAGTTCGTGCTAAGTACCACCGCATAAGGTCAGCTCCCCCCTTTCCGGCAGGACCGTGCCCCCCCGCGCGGCCCGATTATAACTTGACATGTCTTGTGTGTTTTATACGGTGGTCAACTCTAAAAATAAGAGTCAAGCGTAACAAGTATAATCCCCTCTTTTTCCCATTGTACTAAGGATGAGAGCCTTTTACAGGGAGGAGGAATGTGTGTGGGGGAGGGGAAAGGTGTGTAGGGGGAGGGTGTGTGTTTGGGGAGGGGGGGGGGAGGGGTGTGGAGGGAGGGGTGCCGTGGGGGGAAAGGGAGGGATTTTGTGTGGGGGGGAGAGGGGAGGGTTTGTCTGGAGGGGAGAGGGGAAATGTGGGGGGGGGGGGAGGGGTGTGTGTTGCGGAGGGATGTGTGGGGGGAAAAAAGGTGGTGGGGGGGAGAGTGGGGTTTGGGGGGAAAATTTTGCGGTGGGGGAGGGGGGAGTGTGGTGGGGGAGAGAGGGGGTTGGTGGGGGGGGGGAAAGTGTGTAGGGGGAAAGGGGGGTGTTTGGGGAGAGGAGAGAGGGGGGAGTGGTTTTTGGGGGGGGTGTGTGGGGGGAGAGAGTGGTGTGTGGGGGAGGGGGGTGTGGGGGGAGGGAGTGCGTGTGGGGGAAGGGAGTTGTGTGTGGGGAGAGAGGGGGTGTTGTGGGGGGAGGGGGGGTGGGGGGGACGGTAGGTAGGGGAGGAAAGGTGTGTGGGGGGGGGGGAGGAGAGGTGTGGGGGGGGGGGGAGTGCTTTGTTAGGGGTGAGGGGGAGGGAAAAGTGCGTGTGAGGGGATAGGGGAAAGTGTGTGTGACATGACAACGGACGCGACATGCGCGGGCCTTCCGCCCGCACGTCGTCCGATCCGCCACCCCTCTCCACCACACTTCCGGACATCAAAACCCTTGTGATTTTCCTGTCAATTTAAAAGGGGGCGCCTGCGAGGGGGGCAGACAGACAGCCTACAGCACGCTGACCGGCCCCGAACCTCTGCCCCGTCAGTGTACCATCCTCTCCTTATAATACCTGCAAAACTATCAAGAAGCTGTTTTACCCTTTTTCGCTGCCCCAAAATTCCCGCACCGTGCCAGACGCGACTTGTTTCCCCCTAAATTTATCGGCCATCGTTACAGGGGGGGAGGGAGTGTGTTTTGGGAGGGGAGAGGGGAGTGGGGTTTTGGGGGGGGGAGTCTATGGGGAGTGTTGTGAGGGAGGGGGGGGGGACTGTGTGGGTGGGAGGGAGGGAGGAGAACTGTGTGTGTGTTTGGGGGGAGGGAAAAAGGGAGTGGTGTGTGCATGGGTTTAGGTGTAGTTTGTTTTTCCTTGATTGCTTGCCGAGGTTTGTAATGCCGTTTTTAGGCTGTATTTTATTATTTTTAATTTTTATAATTTTTTTTACCCACTTTGATTTTTTCATTTACCCCACATCCACCATTCCAAACAAGTCTCATACGCAATATACACAAAAAAAAAAAAAAAAAAAAAAAAATGCGTGAGAACGAGGTGCCAAATATAACCCCTTCCCCCCCCCCCCCACCCCCCCCCGCGCGTCATGGCTTACTTTAGTATTCGCACATAATTACGACATTTTTCCAGGAACATTTCGGGCTGGGGGCGGGTTTCCTTTTACGGTTTTTCTTTACGAGGGGAGTTTCTGAATAGTCGGGGCTTTTTAGTAAAAACTTTTGTCATAACTCTCTACCGGGAGAGAGAGAGGGGGAGGGAGAGAGAGAGGGAAGAAAGGGGGGAGGGAAGGAGAGAGGAGAGAGAGAGAGAGGGAAAAGGGGGAGAGAGGGGGAGAGTGAGAAGAAGAGGGGGAGAGAGAAAAGGAGAGAGAGAGAGGGGGAGAGCAGAGAAGAGGGGGGAGAGGAGGAGGGGGAGGGAAGAGAGAGAGAGGAAGGGAGAGGGGGGAGAGAGGAGAGGGGGAGAGGGGAGAAGAGAGGGGGGGAGAGAGGAGAGGGGAGAGAGAGGAAGAGAAGAGAGAGAGAGAGAGAGGGGGAAAGGGGGGGGAGAAGAGAAAAGAGGAGGGGAGAACGAGGGAGAAGGGGGGAGAAGAAGGGGGGCCCCCCAAAGTTTAAAAAGGCCGAACCAGCGGGAGGGAAAAGGGAAAAAGGTAAGAACCCCGGGGAAAGGGATGGGGGAGGGGGGGGGGGGAGATTTAAGGGGGGGGGGGGGGGGGGGGGGAGACTAAAAAAGGGGGGGGGGAAGGGGGGGGGGGGGGGGGAGATAAATATGAAAAATTTTTCAAAACGTGATAATTTAAGGGGGAAATTTTTTTCCTTTAAAAAAAGGGGGAAAGGTTTTTTTTTTACCCCGAATGGCCCCCCCCCCCAGCTTTTTTTTTTTTTCCGCAAATGAAAGGCAGGGATTTTTGGAAGTATTTTTTTGGGGGTGCGGGGGCAAAAAATTTAAAAGGGAAAAGAAAGTAATCAAAAAAACTTTTTTTTTAAAAAAATTTTGGAAAAAAACAAAAAGGAAAACGGAAGAAAGAAGGAAAAAAAATTTTTTTAACTTTTTTTTTTCCAAAAAAAAAAAGGAGGGGAATTTTTAAAATTTTTGTAAAAACAAAAAACCTCGCCAAAACCCCCCCAAAAAAA
>NW_023649672.1:0-2500 GCF_015228065.2 Penaeus monodon | reverse complement strand
ATAAATGTGGGGAAAATATAATATTCTTACTCACACAGTGCATTTAATTTACGATGCAGTTCATACAAATTAAAACTTATATTCTAATATCATGATTATCATCCCTTCTTATACTTACGATGTTATTTCTGCCAAATATTGCTGCAATTCTGCATTATTTAGCAATATATGACAATAATAATGATGAGCGAGAGATTAGCTCCGTCTCCCGCATTGTACTGTCCTCTCTTTTCATGATCCAAGGACAACAATAGGGTTGGGACATGGAAATGGATACATATATTAGGGAAAATTACACACTTAGCGACATTCAAAGTAAATACGAAGAGCCTAAGTCAGTAGCGACGGCCTTGTCTTGGGGGTGACAGTGGGACACGAGGTAAGGGGGAGCGGGCGCCCTTAGGAGGCATGGACCAGAGACGTTTTCCATGGGCTGCTGAAGTAGGACTGACGCTTGACCTCTTGATTCACTGGGTCTGAGTCCAGGGTTGAGGAACAGGCTCATGTGATCTACACCAACGCACTGCTAACCTTGGGATGGCCTGTTTGGTGAACAGCTTAGCAGTACTGGTGTAATCAGTCATCTTGAATGTATCACGAATTATGAATTATATAGAGGCCTTTTTGCTACCTGGTAGCAGCAGTGGCATGCAAAGGGTGGCTAGTTTCCTTCATCAATGAGAATTGCATACTGTTAGTTATACCTCTTGCCCCACCCCCTCCCAGTCTTCTTCCCTTCCTCTTCTCGCATCTTCCCATACCCTTCTCCCCCAACATGCTTATCGTGACATTAAACACGCTTATGTAATATCGGCTATAGGCCTTTTCTCCCTCCCCCCTCCCTTCGCGTGTGTGTGTGTGGTTATATCTGCTTCTTGAGTTTCTTTGACAACTGAGACAATGAGTTGCATAGTCCTAGTCTTCTGCTTGTTCCATCTATTTTTGCTCAGTCCATTTCTTTATTTCTTATTCCATTTCATTGAGAGGATTGATCGAATGGCAATAAGAACGGTGACTAGCAGGTTGTAAAACGATTCATGTTTATCATAGTTGAGACTGATTAATGAACAGCAATATATATGATAATAAATGCCGACTCTGGCTAGTGACATGCTTTCTGCATTCCTAGGATTCCCTCTCTCTCTCTCTCTCTCTCTCTCTCTCTCTCTCTCTCTCTCTCTCTCTCTCTCTCTCTCTCTCTCTCTCTCTCTCTTTATTTATCTATTATACATTTATATAAATAAATAGTAAATAGATAAATAAATAAATATATATATACTATATATATGATTCTATGTCCACATTCCACTCGTATGTGATATATCATGTGTGTTACTGTGCTGCAATCATTCTTAATTATTGTTAATTACATTTACTCGTGATTGCTATATCTTAGCTCTGTTATTCATTAAGGTTATCAAATCATTAATTCACATGCTATATCTTCTGTTCTAGCCTTGTTATATTTGCTAATTAACAACTACAATAAATATGCTCGGCTTGTATTTTTCCCGGTTATAATCATCTATATTACATTTTTTATTTTTTCCCTTTTTAGCTTTACTTTTTTATAGTATTGCCGATTTTAGAGTAATATAATGTAGGTAGTAAGGAGTATAAAGCCACTTTATAATTAATTTGTATTTACACTGATCACCGGATAACAAAAAATCACCTCATCCGCAAACATATATTCACATAACACAAAGAAAGAATTTATATTGAAAATAAACCTATACTGCAATACTCGATGAGAAATAAGGTCAACTTACAAACATAAAATGTAAATTATCGTAAGTACAACCCTGCTCCGCCGACCACCCACCAGCCATAGTCACCTCCTTCCACAAGTCCGTCCAAGGCGTTCTCCTCTCCCTCGCCTTACTCCCCATACAACTCATTCTGAGTCGACCAGACCGAAACCCGAACAACCGACAAGTCTGTCGCAGTAGTAGTAAACCGGGGTCAGGTCATGCAGTGGTCATGCAATTAATTGACGGTTATACGCGGTTGATGGTCGATGGGCAGTTGTGTAATAATAACACACACACACACACACGCGCGCGCGCGCCACCGTCAGCATTCAATCACCCATCCCCCTATATATATATATATATAGTATATATATATATATATATAAATATATATATATATATACACATATATATACCTATACACACACACACACACACACACACAAAACACACACACACACACCCCCACAAAACACAAAAACCAACACACACACAAACACCCCACACACAAACACACACACATAAAATATTATGTGTGTGTGTGTGTGTGTGTGTATGTGTGTGTGTGCGTGTGCGTGTGCGTGTGCGTGTGCGTGTGCGTGTGCGTGTGCGTGTGCGTGTGTGTGTGTGTGTGCGCGTGTGCGTATGTGTGTTATAGGAGTGGAATTTACAGGATGGGATAATTCTATTCGGTACCAGGGACAAAGGGTTTCCCCGACAAAATGATCCCCTGTGGATCAATTTCT
>NW_023649671.1:0-6306 GCF_015228065.2 Penaeus monodon | reverse complement strand
CCCCCCCCTCCCCCCCCCCCTCCCCCCCCCCCCCCCCCCCCCACACCCCCCAAAAAAAAATTTTTCCCCCTCCCCTTCCTAATTAAACAAAAAAACCCCCCCCAAAAAAAACCCCTCCCCCCCCCTTTTTTCCCCCCCAAGGGGGGCACATACCCCCACTTGGGGATGTAAACCCTTTATTGCCCCTGATACATTGTGTCGATCATCATCAAAAGAGAGGAGCAAATATTCTCAAAAAAATTCACAAAAAAAGCTCATGAATGTGGTTTAGCATCTCACCTGAAAAAACAATGGCTCTCAACCCATATTAATACCCCCCCCACTTTTTGATAGATGACCAGGAGTTAACATATGCCATAAGCAAAAAACTGGGGGTGATGTAAATGCAGCCTGGTCCTTTCTCTAAAAAAGAGACTGGGAGAGATTAAAAAACTTTTGAAAATTCTTGTCAGAGGAAAACATGGCTCAGGAAAGGATCATAAATAACAGCTTGGAGGTAGTGAAAAATAAAGCTATGAGGATTACCCTCGCCGCCCAAGAACAGAAAGGATAGGAAAAAGAGATCAGAATTAAAATCATCCATTTTGAAAAAAAAAAATTTATTCCCACCATATTTGGGGTAAAAGCTCGAGGGAATCCCCTTCTCTCAGTTTTCCAAAAAAAACAACGCAACAGAAAACAAGAAAGTAGACGTGACTAATTCCACACAGCTTGATACAAAATCCCCATGAACATTACAGATCGACTGCCCACACGAGAAACCCAGGGGGAAAATAAATTTATTATCCTAACTATTCAGAACCCCTTAGTCATTCTAAAATTGTACAAAAATTTCCTTTAAAAGATTGGAGTACTGATCCCGACCTTTCAGACTTTGTATTACTAAGGGGAACTGAAATTGAACTAAAAAAAGGGGCAAAGATCTGCCCAGTGAGGAGTTTTTCCCTATTGCCCTCTGCTTTAACTCAGGTCCCTTTTTTGCACTGATGGGTTTAAATTTGCCTGGCCCTTGGGTGCAAAATCTATTATTTCCTATATCGAGACCAAACATGATAGATACCCCAATTTTCACAAACCCAGTTTAGAAAAGTTTAGAAAGGATTTTTTTGAAAAGTTTCAAGTACAGTTTACAGGGAAATGATCTCAAAAAACGTATGGATTTTAAACGGGATAAGCCACAAACTTTTGCTTTGCGGGCAAGTACTTTTAAAAGCTTAATCCAGGGAAGCACCTGTTTATCTGATCTAAGTTAGCTTTTGACATCATAACAGAAATTTTTCCCTAGAACAAAATAAGTTTTGGATTCAGATAAATTTTTGGGGAAATTGTTTGATCTTTTGAACAGATCGAAAGGGGGAGTGAGAAGTTTCACTTAAAAACCCTTTTGAGTTTGAAAATGCCACAAGGGGGAGTTTTTTTAGCCCTATAGCCCAAAATGCCTCATGCAAAAGCTGGTGGCACAATTTTCCACTTCGGGATGGTAAAATCCTTTATGCTATGCGATGACTATGTGTCAGGAAACATCACAAAAGGGGATCAAAATTTTCGAAAAACTCAAAAAGGTTTTTATGATGGGGATTATTTATCTCTGCTGAAAAAACAATGGCTTCAACCCACAATCAATACCCCCCACCACCTTTTTACATAGGAGACCAGGGCTTGAAGGTCATAAATTTAATATCTCAATGAATGTAAAGGATACAGACCTGATCCTTTTTTTTAAAAAAAGAACTCTAGAAGAGATTTTAAAACCATTTAAAATAATTGTCGGAAGAGGAATGGATCAATGTTTAAACTGTAGACTTTTTTGTTGCCTTTTTTAAAGGCCAAAATAGAATATCATGCACTAATTTTTTTGCAATGCAAGGGAAACAGAAATAAATAAATCAGAATAAATAGTGCAAATCCATTTGTGATGTAAAAATGCATTTTTACTATATTTGGGGTCAAACCTCTGAAGAACTCTTGTATCTTTTAGATTTCCAAAAAAAAAATGAAAAAAAAATCACCAAGCAGGGTGACAATTAGTAAAATACCCAAAAAGGGCGATCCATTCCCCCATGAAATAATCAACATTGCACCCAAAGGTGTTTAAAACAAATTGCATTAGCAACAGTAAAAGGAACACACACAATCAATGGACAAAATAATGAATGTTTGCTGAGGGTACATACAAGTTGGTTTTGCTTGTATACAAAAAAAGCCCTTAAAAAAAATCAATGGGTTTGGGCGCAAATTTTCCATGACTACACAAACAAGTTGCAGGTATCCCCCGGAGTAGTTTTCTGTGACTCACATAGTGCTCTTTGGCACTAAGGTCTTCAAAACACCCCCCTAACGGAAGCCGCCCTTGCCGCGGTGGAGGTGCTTGAGGTCCCAATGATCTGGTGAGCCGACCCGAGGGCTACCCATAATGGAGGGGTCACCAGTGAGATGAGACAAAATGGCTCCTGGTGGCACCAAAGCGCCTATGAGAGGGGATGGGCACCCACTGGTTCATGTCCCATCTTGGACCAGGGAGAACCTTCCACATGTGTTTGCCGTGCCGTGGCATCCCGTATTACAAGGAGACAGGAGTCCTGGAGGTTAAGCAAGCTCACGCCTGCCACTCTGCAGCTAGCGACACACCTCTTTGGTCCTTTATACTGGTTAGATGGGTGCTGATAAAAAGCCCGTCAAGTCAATTGGTCTGGTCAAATAGGCTAGGGTCAAGCAGGCACTGTTCAGTTGGTAACGCATCGGTCTGCAACTGTCATCAGTATTGTAATAGTAGCTGCGTAGATTTCCCCCCCTTTTTTCCCCCCCCCCCCTCATTACCCTGTGGCCCATGGTGGATGGGGGGTGAGGAAATGAAGAATTCAATTTGTACTATAAATTTATTCTCCCTGACGGACCTAGCAAATTCCCCCGACCATTCCTAGGGAACAGCACATGTTGTCACTATGGAACCTTTCAGATTCAAAGGGCAAGAAATGGAATCGTAATTGTTCCTGGCTTCCAAACTCCAGGTACGAAGGTGAAAAGGCCTCCTCAATCCACTAAGGAAATCTTACCTGGTAAGTATGAGAGTATTTCATTCATAGTAAGTACCTAGTAGTAAAGACCATTGATGTGATCATTCATGGATCTTGATATTTTTGAAGTACATTTGGAAAAATAGTTGAGAGGTATGTCAACATGATCCTCACGTCACCACACAGTGATATGATAGGCCTAATAGTTGAGGTTTCGTCACCAGATGAGAGTGATCGTATGCGTGTGTAGGCAACATTCCTGGGGCTCAAGTTTCATGTTCTCCTCACAAACCCTCAATCAGTTAAGGGATTGGCTTTCCGAGGGACCTTGATGAGTATTCTGAGGAGAAACTGTGAAGGAAACTAGAGAATGATTTTAATGTAGTGGCAGTAAAACATTTTAAGAAATAAAGTGCTGGTTGGAACAGGCAACACCAGCTCTCCTTCTCACTTTAAACACGTTTAGTCCTTCCAAATCAGTTAAGTTGGGCATGATTACCACCTCAGGTAAAGCCATATGTGCCAACCCTATGCGGTGCTTCCACTGCCAGGAGTATGGGCATGGAAGCCAACTCGTACCGTTGTACAAATTTGAAAAAAGTATTGTAATAGGAGCAGGAGAAAAGTTAGTTTTCCAGAGAACAAAAGCACATGCCTTTGATGTTTGCACAGCCAGTAACTCCTTTGCTTTGGTTCTAGCCCATCCTCCTTCCATATCAACCCTTGCCCTCGGTTCTTCTTTTTTTTTTTCACCACACAATCGCCACTTTCTTTAAACCCACAGTAGTTCCCCAGTTGCTGAAATGCCTCTGGTGAATCCACCAGAATTGCCGTAGGAGTGAGGGTATATTTGAGGAGCTCCCCCCCAAAGTAAGGTCTTTGGTGCATCAGGCACGTCCAGAGGGCCTCAACGGTGGACAGCACAGCTCGCACCACATCCACAGGGGCTTCTGCTGACTAGGCAGAATAAACCTGACGCAAATAGGCTCAGGTACGCACTTGCCCGGGCAAAGGATCTGAGCTGTTCTAAAGACTCATTCAAAGTGGGATCTTTGAGCTGTCAGGCGTGGGCTCCAGAGGCCTCATATGGTGACAGCTCCAGCTGCACAACATCCCACAGGGGCTCTGGCTGCTAGGCAAGAATGACCCTGAAGCAAGGCTAGGTCCGTTCTTTCCCTAGAAAGAAATCCTGAGCCGTCAAAAAGGAAGCATGTGGAAACATTTCCACGGGTCAACAACCCCTCAAAAGGATTCTCCCAAGATCCTGGAAAGGACAGCTAAAGGTGTGGGGCAAACCTCGACCGCAGGTGCTGCAAACACCTTATGAAGAAGTAGGTTAGAGAACTGGATCCCTAATCCAATGGAACTGTTCAGGATTATGCAAAATGGGAAGAACGGCAACATCTGATAGCTCATTGTAATCATTTTGTGTATGCTTACAAGAGATTATGACCAGGAAAATATCGATTTCCCTGGAGGATTCCAAATTCAAGCCCATTATGTGACTTTTGATAATGTACCTCATGTAGGAGTTTAAAAAAACCCCCAGTACTGGCTCGGGTCAAAGATATTCCCTTCCAGGCCATCCACCTGCAGACAACACTACAGGTGAAGGCTGTGAGAATAGGCTTGGATACAACCCTTATACTGTGCATTCATCTACCTTCCTCCACATCATCTCAACACAGATGATTCTGGAAGGATGACTTAGGAGGTGCCACATCATTTATACTCTGGGAGATTTCAATGGTCGCATCACTCTGGGAGACACTTTGTGCACCCTGCGGAGGGGCCTTGGAAAGTCTATTGTCTTCAAGAGGAGATGCAATTTTACTGAATAGTGACACTCCCACACATTTAAAAATTAAAACTGGGACATTCCCCAAATTAAAACCTTAAAATTGGCTCACCTGATTACTTTTAACTTACTTGGCGGTCATGGAAGGAAACCTTTTTCCCAATATTTTTGGGGAGGTGAAGGGTTTTCCCCAAAGGAGTGCAGGGGGGATTTGAACATGCTAACAGAACTATTTAATATTTTAAACCATTTAAAACATACTAATTCCAAATTTTGGCGAAAGCACCCTTTCCAAAAAGTAGGGGAAATTACCGTCGCCCCGTACCAGGGTGGTTATAAACCCAAACAAGCTGTCAAGAAGAAAAGTGCTTTAAGGGCATTAAAACGACCCCCAATTTTGACCTTGATCAATTAAAAAAAGACGAGGCCCAAAGGCCCAGGCGGTGCTAAGGGGCAGAGGACGTCTGGAGAAGTATTCTCCTTGTTAAAACTCTGGACCCCTTAGCGGGGGTTGGGGGAAAAGGTGCTAAGATCGCTGGAAAGGCAATCATTCAAAAAACCTGCTTGAAGATTGATGGATATCATCACAGATAAAAAAAGATGTTGCAATGGCAACTAAATCCTGGCAGAGATTCCCTGGAGCTCTTACACTCCGATTCTCCACTTTTGGGCGGAACAGACAAAACCCAGTGTCGTTTCAGTAGGGTGCAGCAAATTCCTACAAATTGCCCTTTTTTTCGCAAGGGGATGGACCTCTTTTCGCTCTGCCTAAGACGCCCCCGGAAATGGAAAAATTCCTACCAATTATCTCATTTCCCGGAGCTCCCAAAATTCTGTTGGGCCCATTAATGGATTTAGGGGGCAGTGCCCTCCCATGGAAGAAACTTAACTTCCTGTTTCCCAAACCCGGCAAGATCTTTTCCCCCAGGAAATTACAGACCAATTTCCCCCCACCAGCTGCATCTGCAAGCTATGGAGAAAATGGGTCCCCTTTAGTTGACTGGCGTGGAAAAGAAAACTGTTGCCCCTTTTTCAATATGGTTTTTAGAAATTAAATCCCACAGAGCACTTTAGGAGGAAAACCTATAAGAATTCCTTCGCCACGAGTCAAGTACATCTTTTTTGACCTTGAAAAAGGCTTAGATACACTTGAAGCATGGGATACCAGAAATGTATGACTTGGTTAAAGGACTTCCCATTTATACAAAATTCCTTGCTACAGGGGGTTTAAAGTTCGGGTGGAAACAGTTTCCTAACCCGGAAGATCAGCGGAAGGGTCCCACAAGGGGGGGTTTAAATGTGACCCCCTTTTTCATTGCTTATGACATTTTTAAAGGTTGTTTCCAAGTCTGTCTCATGTAATTTTTGGATGACTTCACTGTACTGCCAGGAGGAAAATTCAAATTTGGGGAAGGGCCATCAGCGCTAAAAATTGTAATGGGAAATATATGGGGTTTTTAATTTTTAAAAATCTTATAAAATTCCCAAAAAAAA
>NW_023649670.1:17500-32985 GCF_015228065.2 Penaeus monodon | reverse complement strand
AAAATAAAAAAGAATAATAAAAATTAAAAAAATAATAATAATAATAAAATAAATAATAATAAAAATATTAATAATTTTTTAAAAATGTTATCAAAAATTCTCTTTATTCTCACTTTTATCACTTTATTTTATATATACAATTTCTTAATTTTTTTCATTATTACCCTAATAATTCCAATTTACCCAAAAAAAATCAAAAAACTCAAAAAATATTAAACAATATTCCAATTTTCCGTTTTTAAATTTATTTTTTTCTTCTTTTTTATTATTATGAAAATTCCCCTGTTATTTTTAATTATTTTTTAATTTATTACGAAAATTTTAATATTTTATATTTTCAAAATCATTTTTTTAAAACATTTTTTCAATTATTCTTATTTTATTATCATTATTTTAATATTTTAAAATTAAAAAACCTTAAAAATAAAATTTTCAATAAAAATTTTTAATAATTAAATTTTTTTTTTTAATTAATGTTTTTATTAATTTTAAATAATAAAAAAAAATAACAAAAATAAAAAAATGATAATAATAAAAAATTTTATTATAAAATAAAAAAAAATTTTTAAAATTTATTTTTATATTTTTATTTATTATTTTATTATATTAAAATTATTTTTCAAATTAATAAAAAAATAAAATAAAAATGATAAAAAATTAATAAAAAAAAAATAAAAATAAATAAAAATAAATTTTTTTTTTTTTTTTTTTTTTTTTTTTTTTTTTTTTTTTTTTTTTTTTTTTTTTTTTTTTTTTTTTTTTTTTTTTTAAAAATTTTTTCTTTATTCTCATTTATCATCTTATTGTCATGATTAAAATTCGGGAATTTTTATCATTATTACCCAAAAAATTCCTTTATTCATCTTTATTATCCGATTATCATCTTTATTTCGATCATCATTGTTTCTTTTATCATCACATTATCATCAATCATCTTTTAATCATCATTTCACATTATTGAAATTTATTATCATCATTTTTGCAATTGTTATTATTTTTGAAATTTTTCAGTTGTAATTATTTTTAAAATATACTAATAAAGCTACAAAAAGAATAGTAAAAAAAAATAAAAAAAAACTTTTTATGATTATTACTATATCATTTTTTAAAAATTAAATTTCGTTTTTTACTGTAATATTACCTTTAAAATAATTTATTTTTACAATTATATTCCCAGTAAAAAAAATAATAAGATTTTAATAACAAAAAAATATAAAAAAATATTAAAAAAAATTTTTTATTTTTTTAGCTTCTTTTATTATTTTTTTTAGAAAACACTTAAATATTTTTTTTGGCAATAATATTATTTTAAATATATAATAATAATAATAATAAAATAATAATAATATAATAAAATTAATAATAATAATAAAAAATAATAAAAAAATAATATTAATGATAATAATGATCATAATCATGATAATAATGATGATATATTAATGATATTAATAATTATTAAATGTTATCCAAATTCTCTTTACTCTCACTTTTTCATCATTTTTGTCATGATTAATAGAATTCTGGTAATTATTATCATTATTACCCCATTAATTTCCAGAATCATCAAATGAATGCAAAAAACGTCATTTTGGAGTCTACTCTCAAAAGGCTAGATTTTGCCGCTTTTTCGACTTTTGGATTTTTTATTATATATGGACACAATTCCTGTTATTATCATCATTATTATCATGGTTATCATCATTATTATCGTTATCATCATCATTATCATCATTATCATCATCATTATCATCATTATTGCAATTATTATCATCATCATTACAATTATCATCATTATTATTGCAATTATTGCAGTTATATATTTTTACAACTATTCTAATAACAACTACAATAATAATAGTAATAACAAAAATAATATTAATAACAAATTATAACAATTAGTATTATTATCATTACACTTATTATTATTATTGTTAATATTACAGTTATAATATATTTTTGGCAATAATACCAATAATTAAAGTAATAATAATAATAATAATAATAATAATAATAATAATAATAATAATAATAATAATAATGATAATAGTAATAATATTAATAATTATCAAATGTTATGCAAATTCTCTTTATTCTCACTTTTATCATCATTTTGGAGTCTACTCTCAAAAGGCGATATTTCCCTAGATTTTTCCGCTTTTTCGACTTATATGATTGTTTTCTTTTACCTTTTTTATTATATATGAACACAATTCCTGTTGTTATCATCATTATTATCATGATTATCATTCTTATTATCGTTATCATCATCATTATCATCATCATTATCATCATTATTGCAATTATTATCATTATTATTGCAATTATTGCAGTTATAATATATATAACGTTTTTATAATAGTTATTTATGTCATTATTTTAATTAATATCGTTATTACTGTTATAATAATTATTTTTACAATTATACTACCAGAAAAATGAAAAATAATAATAACTAATAATGATAATAAAAAAATAATATTAAAAACAATATTATAAAAAATTAGTATTATTATTATTATACTTATTTTTATTATTATTGTTTTATTACAGTTAATATATTTTTTGGCAAAAATACCAATAAAAAAGAAATAATAATAATATAAGTAATAATAAAAATAATAAAAATAAAAATAATAATATATAAAAAATAATAATAATAATACGATAATATAATGATAATAATAAAAAAAATAATGATAATAATAATAACGGTAAAAATAATGATAATAGTAATAATTTAAAATCATAAAAATTTTTATAAAATTTCTCTTTATTCTCATTTTATCATCATTATTGTCTGTTTTATAGAATTCTGGTATTTTTATCATTATTACCCTAAAAAATTGCCAGAATTAAAAATAATGGAAAAACGTCTTTTTGGAGTTATTCCAAAAGGGCAATTTTCGCTAGTTTTTGCCGCTTTTTCGACTTTGGTATTTTTTTTCTTTTACCTTTTTTCATTATAATGGCCACAATTCCTGTTATTACATCTTTTTATCATATATTCTTATTTTTTTATCATCATTATCATCATTATCCTCATCTTTATCATCATTTTTGTAATTATTATAATTTTTGCAATTATTATCATTATTATTGCAAATTATTGCAATTGAAATATATTTTTTTACAACTATACTAATAAAAACTAAAATAATAATAGTAATAACAATAAAAATAAAAATAACGTTTTTATAAAAATTTTTTATATCTTTATTTTAATTGAATCGTTATTACTGAAATTATTTCGTTATAAAAATTTTTTTTAAAATTATACTCCAGAAAAAAAAATGATAATAATAACAAAAATATATTAGAAACAATATTATAACATTATATATAATTTTTATCTTTTATTTTTATTTTGTTATTATTAGAGTTTTTAAAAATTTTTTTTTGGCAATAATACTAAAAATTAAAGAAATAATAATAATAAAATAATAATAATTTTAAATAAAAATAATAATAATAATAATAATTATAATAAAAATGATAAAAATGAAAAATATGATAATGTAGTAATATTAAAAATCATCAATGTTATCCAAATTCTTTTTATTCTCATTTTAACCCCATTATTGAGTCTACTCTAAAAGGCTAGATATCGCTAATTTTGTCGTTTTTTTCGATTTTTGGGTTTTTTTTTTCTTTACCTTTTTTTTATTAATATGGACACAATCCTTTATTATCATTATTTTATCATATTAATTTATTACGTTTCATCCATTATCATCATTTTTGAATTATTTCATTATTATTGCAATTATTATCATCATAATTGCATTTTTATCTTATTATTGAAATCATTGCAGTTATAGATATATTTTTACAGCTTACAAAATAAAAACTACAATAAAATAGTAATAAAAATAATAAAAACAATAAAAACTTTTTTAAAAATAATTATTTATATATTTTTTTAATTATATCGTTTATGTAATTATTACTGTTATAAAAATTAATTTTAAAATTTAAACTCCCAGAAAAAATAAAAAATAATGAAATAAAAACAAAAAATATTAAAAAACAATATTATAAAAATTATATTTTTATCATTTAACAATTTATTATTTTATTATTTTTATTTTACATTTATAGTATTTTTTTTTTTGGCAATAATACCAAAATTAAAGAATAAAATAATAATCCAATAACAATAAAAATGATAATAATAAAAATAATAACTAATAATTAAAAAATAATAATAATAATAATAATAAATAATGATAATAAAAATTAATGATATAATGATAATAATTAATATTAATAGTAAAAATATTAATAATCATAAAATGTTACCCAAAATTCTTTTTATTTCACTTTTATCATCATTATTGTCATGTTTAAAGAATTCTGGAATTATTTCATTATTCCCCTAATAAATCCCAAATCATCAATGAAAAAAAAAACGTCATTTTGGAGTCACTCTCAAAAGGCTTTTTTTTGCTAGTTTTTGCCCCTATTTAAATTTTTGGTTTTTTTTTTCTTTTACCTTTTTTTTATATATGGCACAATTCCTGTCTTTATAAACATTATTATCTTTATTTCATCATTTTTATCTTTATCATCATCTTCCCATCTTTATCATCATCTTCATCATTATTGTAATTTTTAAAATCATCTTTTTATTGAAATTTATTATCTTATTATTGCAATTATTGCAGTTATAATATATATTTTTTACAACAAACTAATAAAAACTACAAAAATAATAGAATAATAATATAACAAAAATATATTAATAAAAAAATTTTAAAAATTAGTATTATTAAAATATTTTTATTTTTATTATTATTTTTATCATTCATTTATAATTTTTTTTATAATATTTGGCAATAATACTAATAATTAAAGAAATAATCATAATAAAAAATAATAATATAATAATAATATAATAATAAAAATTTAATAATAAAAAATAATAATAATAAAAAATAATAAAAAAATGATAATAAAAAATTTAAAAAATTAATAATAATAATAAAAATGAAAATAATAAAATAAATAAAAATAATAATAAAATGATAATATGATAAAAATAGTAATAATGAAATAACATCAAATTTACCCAAATTCTCTTTTTTCTCTTTTTATATCATTGTTGTCATGTTAATAAATTTTTAATTTTACATTTTCCCCCTAATAATTGCCAGAATCATCAAATAAATTGAAAAAACTTCATTTTGGAGTCTACCCCAAAAAGGCATATTCGCTTGTTTTTTGCCTCTTTTTCGATTTTTTGGAATTTTTTTTTTTAATAATAACAATAATAGTATTAACAACAATATTAAAAATTAGAATTATTATCATTTACTTTTTATTATTTTATTGTTATTATTACAGTTTATACTTTTTTTGGCAATAATACTAAAAAATTAAAGAAAAATAAAAATAACATTATTATTTTTACAATTAAAATGATATAAAAATAATAATAAAAATAATAATAATAAAAATAAAAATAGTAATAATAATAATAATAAAATAATAAAAATGAAAATAAAATTTAAATAGTAATAATTTTCGTATTTTTTGCCACTTTTTCGTTTTTTATAATTTTTTTCTTTTTTCCCTTTTTTTATAAAGGGAAGTGATTATGTTTTATCATCATTATCCTTTTTGGTTTGGGTTAAAATCATTATTATCATTATTATCCCTTTATCATCTTTTTTGCATTATTATCCCTTCTCCATATTAATATAAAAGAGAAGTATTTTCTTTTTATTATTTTTAAAAATTTTATTGTCTTTTTATTTTTTCCTTTTATTTGGATCGTTTCTTCCTATTTTCGTCTTCCCCTTTTTTCTCGTCTTATTCTTCCCTAATTGCTTCGTCTTAATTGGTCGCTCTTCCCTTTTCGTTTTTTCTTTTTCTTTGTCTCTTCTTCCCTTTTTTTTGTCTTTTTTGGGATCGTTCTTCCGCTTTTCTCTTCTTCTTTTTCTTTGTCTCTTTCTCCTTATTGCTTCGTCTTATTTGAATGGCTTCTTCCCTTCTCCATCTTTTCCTTCCGAGTATCCGGCTGCGCCCTCGAGCACGTCGTCTTCCACCCAAGGGGGAAGACTCCCGCTGGATGATCCAATGGGGGGCCTCCTTCCTCGTCGAGCCCCACTTCCCCCTCCCCCTTTGGGGAATGCCATTGCCGACCCTCTATGTGGGGGCGGAGCTTAGTCCCCACGGGAGGTTTGGGGCTGGGGGAAAAAGGCGCCGGGGGGGCGAGCCTCGTGCTTTTGGGGGAGAGGAGCCAGCATAGAGGTGGGCAGGGTCGAACACACATACATCACACACATACACACACATATAATAAAAAAATAATAATATATTACTATACATATTATTATGGTGTTGTATATATATATTATATATTAATATATATATATAATATCATTGTTCAAAATTAAATATAAATAAATACATACATACATACACCATATTTATATAGATGATTGTAGAAAAAATAGGGGGTATATTTTTTCATAAAATATGTATGTGTGTGTGTATGTACGTGTGTATTATATGTATTATTATATATAATATATATAATATATATATATATATATAATAATCCATTTATTTTTTTATTTTTTTTATATGTGCATGTGTTTCTGTGTGTAAAAGTGATATTTGTATAATTTATATGTCCAGTTAGATAATTGGCTTCTACCTCCCTTCCAACTACATTTTCATCTACTACCTACGTATCACTATCTAGTTTTTTTACTACCTACCTACGTACCTACGTATCTGTTTGTCTATTACCTCCCATCTTTTTTGCTATCACCTTCTTACCGGCCCATCTACTATCTTGTATCTACCTGCCTAGTATTTTGGGTTTGGGTTTAAAAGTTACGTTAGGTTTCTTGCTTTTTGTTTATACTTTTAGGTTTTGAATAGGAAGTGTGGTTGGGTTTAGGTTTCGTTGGGTTTAGTTAGGTTAGTTATTTTTTACTAATTTGGTAGGTTTGGGGCCTGTTGGTTAGATACGTTTAGTTGGGATAGGTAGTTTTTTATGTTAGCTAGGTTTAAATTTTGGTTTAGATATTTTAGGATAGTTAAGGATATTAATTTTAGCCCCGGTTTAAATTTGGTTGGGCTGGGTTGGGTTTTATTATCTTGGGTTTTGTATTGATTAGAATATTTTTGCTATTTTGCCTGTTATGTTATGTTACATTAGGGTTTTAATACTTAGGTTTTTTTTTATGTTATGTCTTTTATATTAAGTTTAGGATAGTTAGGTTGGTTTCATAATTAAATTTATTTAGATTAGAGAAGTTTCAGTTATGTTTGTTAAATTGGGTTTCGTTGGTTGGTTAGATTGTTTAAATTTAGGTTTCTAGGATTGGTTAGGTTTAGTTATTTTGGGGTATATAGGGTTTCGTTTTTTTAGGTTGGGTTAAATCTAATTAGGTTTTAGTAGGATTGGTTGGTTTTTTTATATTAGGTATAGTAGGTTTTGGTTTTGGTTGGGTTTAGTTTTTTTAAGAGGGGTTAGTTTAGTTTCCTAATAAGTTTAAAGTTAAATTCGATTTGATTTATTTTTGGGTTTAGACAGAGTGTTACTTTTAGAATTTTTTACATTTACTTCGTAGCTTGGTATTTTTTGGGGTAGTTTTGGGCAGATTTTGTTCGTTTGGTGAGATTAGGTTTTGTTTGGCAAGGGTTTTGTGAGATTTCTTTAGGGTTTCAGGGTTTTGTTTGTTTAGCTTTAAAAATGTTAGGTTAGGGTTTGATTTTTTAAGTTTTTGTTTTTTTTTAGATTGGGGGGATTGGTTTAGTAGGTTTAGGTTGGTTAGATTTAAAGGAGGTTGGGGTTTTTTTAGTTTTGGGAAAATTTGATTAATTAACATTTTTTTAGAGTAGGGAGTGAGTTTTGGTTAGATTTGTTTTCAGTTGTAAAATTAGGTTAGTTAAATTTGGTTAGCTCACGTTTAGCTAGCTAGGGGTTGGTTTTGTTAGTTTTCGTTAATTAGTTTAGCTTATTTTGTTTAGGTTAGTTTAGGTTCAGTTAGGTTTGGTCTGTTTTTGTTGGTTGGGTAGGGGCGTTCCTTTGGTTAATTACATTATTTTACCCAACCTAATAATTAATCCTCTTATTTAACCAAACCCAATAAACCTAATGAAATCAACATAACCAAAAAACCTAATCTTAATTAAAATTCCTAATATAACATAAAAGTAATTGATCCTAATCTAAACTAACGAAACTACTAACCAAAAAAAACAACGTCCCAACATTACTAAACCCAACAAACCAAATCTAACTTTCCTAACTAAACCTAACTAACCCAACCCATCTAACATACCCCGACACGCTGGATATAAAATTTGTTTGTCTGTATTGTAAATACATACAATATCAGTGAAACAACTAAAAAGTCACGTAAAATTGTATAAAATAAGATGTGAATTCCTGATGAAGTTTAATAAAAAAAAAAAAGGCTCTTCAAGTTTTCCTTTTTTTTTGCTTTTTGCGGGTCATTTTTTTTTTCGACTAAGGTTCGTCTAAAGAGATATAAAATGTTTATTAAATACCACAAACCACAAAAGGGTTAAAAAAATAAAATAAAGCCAAACAAGTAGCGCTCCCGGCGAGCTTCCGTTTTCTATTGGCGCAGTCCTCACTGCGACGGGACCTCCCCCCCCTATGGATAAAAAAAGGGGTTTTCGGCGAGGTAACATCCTCCGGAGCGTTCAGTAAATGTAATAACACAACAGAATTAATAATATTCAATAAAGGACGTAAATCCACATCATGACTCCCCTGGGAAAACAAAAAATTCCCAAAAAACAAATTTTAAAGTTTTACAACGTTCTGAGATATTGGTGAACCATTATTAATTATTATTTTATTAATTATTATTATTTTATTTTTATTTTTATTATTATTATTATTATTATTTTAATTCTTAGTATTATTGCCAAAAAAAATAGTATAAAATGTATTTAAAAACAAGATAAAATTTAAAATCACAAAAACATAATAATCGTTAAATATTGTTATTAAAAATTTTTCATTGATTTTTCATTTTTTTTATTTTTCAAAATATTGAAAAAAAATATATTTTATTTAATTTTAAAAATATATATATATATATATATATATATTTTAATATAATATAATATTTGTATTTTTTTATAACCAAAACAACATATTTATTATTTATATGGAAAAAAAAAAACATATATATAAAATTTTAATTTTAAGATATTATATATATATAAGATATAGATAAATATATATATAATAGATATATATATATATATATATAAATATATATAATTATATATTAAGATAGTATTTTATAAGATATAATAGATAATAGAAAATTTTATAGAAGTATATATACTAGAGATATATAATATATATATATATATGTAAAGAATATAAAGAGATATATATAATATATATATAGTAACATTAATATATAGATATACATGAAGAGATAGAGATTATACATATATAATATTAAATATAATAATTACATTAGATATATATAATATATATTATATATATATAATGATATATATATTATATATATATTATATATGTATAATATATATATAATATATATTTTATATATATGATATACATATATACATATACATATACACATTTATCTATCTATCTATCTATCTATCTATCTATCTATCTATCTATCTATCTATCTATCAAATCTATCTATATAATATATATATAAAATATATATATATATTTTATATATATATATGTATAGAATAAAGATAATTTTGATAACATTTGATGATTATTAATTTTATTAATATTATCGTTTTTATTATCATTTCATTATCATTATCATTATTATTATATTATTATTATATTATTATTATTATTATTATTATTATTTATTATCATTATTATTTTATTATTATTATTATATTATTATTATTATTACTTTAATTATTAGTTTTATTGCCAAAAAATTATTTTTAAATGTAATAATAACAATAATATTTTAATATATATATACACCCATAATGTATAGTTAATTTATATATATATACATATATGCAAAATATATAGATAGATAGATAGATAGAGAGATGATAGATAGATAGATAGATACATATGTATACACACACACACACACACACACACACCCCACACACACACACAAAACAAACCACACACGAAATACAATACATAAGCACATACATACATACATATATATATATAATATATATATATATATATATATATATATGTATATATAATATATATATAAATATATATATATATATATATATATATATTATAATATATATAAAATATAGTATAATTAGATTATATAATTATATATATATATATGTAATATATATATATATATATAATAATATGATATATATATACAATATATATAGATATATATATATATATATATATATATATATATAATATGCATATATAAAATATATATATTTATATATATATATAATATATATATATTAAAATTATTATATAAAATAATATATATATTTATATATATGTGTGTGTGTGTGTGTGTGTGTGTTTGTGTGTGTGTGTATGTTTTATATATAAAAATATATATTTTATATATATAAATACATATATATAATATATATATATATATAAACATTATAAATAATATATATAATATATATATATATATAATATATATATTATTTATATAAAATATATATAAATACCATCTACTCATACGTGAGTAATGATAGCGAGTTTCACGGTCATTCCCCATGGGTTTTCCAGTGGAAATTGATTTAACAATTCAAATCCTACGTCAGATGTACTGTGTGTGTATATGCATTTATATAAATATATATATATATAAACAATATATATAGACATACATACATAATATATATATACATATATATATATACATACATATGTATATATATATATATATTGATAGATAGATAGATAGATATAGATATGTATATGTAGATTTTATATCTATATATATAGATATATTAAATATAATATGATGTATATATATGTTATATATATATGGTATATATAAGTATACAATATATATATAATATATATATATATATATATATATATATTATATGTGTGTGGTGTGTGTGTGTGTGTGTGGGGTGTGTGTATGTGTGTGGGTGTGTGCGTTTTTGTGTATGTGTGTATGTATATATAAATATATATATATATATATATAATATAATATATATATATATATATTATATAAATGCATATATTAAACATATATTATATATATATAATTAAATACATCTATTTTTATTTATACATTAATATATAAATATATATATATACATATAGATATGCATATATATATAAATATATATATATATATATATATATATATATATATATATATATATATATATATATGTCCATGGATTGGTCTAATTCTCATTTGAAATACATATTTTCGTAACCTGTTTACGTAATCACATTATATATAAAGGTTATTTAAGTTTCGAAGTATTTTGTAAGCATCTCCCTTTTGTCTTACACGAACCCCTGGGTAAAACAAAGGCGATGCGGGTATCACACAAAGTAGGCGTTGCCTTTTCACCAACACCTGTCACAGAGCACGGTGCTCACCTGCATTCTCATGAGTCCGCAGACTGTTAACGAGGACTTGTTACTTGAGTGCTTAAATTATAAAGTATACTGTTCAGTTTGAAAATGCATTCTTTTCTTTTCAGTCTTAATAGAATATGAAGTCTGAAGAATTAACAGCAAGGGAATAGCTGAACAAGAGTCGCCGTAATAACTCCCGACTCTCCGTTTAACAGACAATTTACCGTTTTCCTTGAATGCTTAACAAGGGAGTGACCCCCAAAGAAAACTTAGTTCTTTTGACCTAGATAGCTATTTGCAGCGGTTTGAACGCCTGGCGGAATTACACGGGTGGAAGGTTGAAGATTACCATGTTTACCTGGGTACTTGTTTACGGGGTCAAGCACTTAAAGTTTACATATCTTTGCCAGATGACATCGTTAAAGATTGTTCTCGCTTAAAAGAGGCTTTGTTGAGGTCTTATTCTGTAGATGCCGATTCTTATCGATGTAAATTTCGAGAGAGCAGATGTAAAGATAAGTAGACGTATGACCAGTTGGTGATTAGAATGGAGCAGTACCTCGATAGATGGATAACTATGAGTAACGTTGAGAAGAAATACGATAGTCTGTTTGATTTTCTGGTCAGGGAGCAATTATTAAGTAATTGCAGTTCTGATCTTCGTGTATTTCTGAAGGAGAGAGGCTGTGAAACAGCGGTGGAAATGGCAGAAGCCGCCGATAGGTACCGTAGTGCACACGGATATCGCTTAAGTAAATTTTCAAGGTCAGTGTCTAAACAGTCTACACATGTTGAAAGTGAAATTCAGTGTCATCGGGTCATATAAGACCTAATTGTCCTAACAATCCTAAGAACTTTAAAACTAAGAGTGAATCCAGGGTAAATTTTGTATTTCGTTCCGAAATTAAACCTCGGAATGCAATAATTGATAATGGGAAGCTGTTTGATAAACCAGCAGAAATATTGCTCGACACGGGTTGTTCCTCCGTAATTGTGAATGAAAAGTTGGTACCATCTAGATTCAAATTGGGTCCTTTAGTTAAAGTGTATGATTATCTTGGTGTTCCAAATTCATTCCCTAAAGTGAGATGTTTTATTAAAAGTAAATTTTTCACAGGGTGGATCAGTGCGGTTGCAGCACCAATCAAATTTGCAGATGTACTAATCGGACTCGTTCCAGGTGTGAAACTACCTGGGAAGCATGATCCTTCCTCGGTTGGTTATGACAGCAGTGAAGACACCGCTCCTGATCCCAACTGTCCGCAAACTAACCCTACCCCATTCGCTGTTACCGAGGTAGGGGATGTTCAGTTTGGGCACGACAGATCTCGTGACGTTAGTACTCCCACGGTTGCTATGGCTGTTAAAACTCGCTCATCTGAGTCAAAATCTACCTCGACACTAGCTTGCCCTGAATTTTTACACCTAAATATAACTAAAAGTAATCTAAAAGAGGAACAACAAAACTGTCCAAGTCTAAAAAGCATAAGAGAGAAAGTTAAAACCAGTGAAAATGTAAATGTAAAATCTAGAACTATAAAATATGAGCTTGTCAATGACCTCATCTACAGGGTGTGTTTAAAAAGCAAACATGCATATGAAATCGGTAACAAGCAACTGGTGATTCCTGAGAAGTATCGGATTCACGTACTGAATATCGCTCACGATTCCCTTACAGCTGGTCATTTCTCACACCGAAAGACGAGTTACAAAATATTTTCAAAGTTCTTTTGGCCCGGTGCAGGTGCTCAGATTAAAAGATATTGTCGATCATGTCCGACATGTCAAAAAATTTCAGCTAAAGGAAGTGTGAGAAGGGTACCGATGAAAAACCTCCCCATAATTTCAGAACCATTCTCGCGCGTAGCTATAGACTTAGTGGGTCATTTTACACCAGCTTCTGAGAGAGGAAATAAGTATGTTCTCACTCTAATAGACTATGCAAGTAGGTACCCCGAAGCTATTGCCTTACAAAATATTGACACGATCACAGTAGCTGAAAGTTTAGTAGAAATCTTCTCGCGAGTCGGTATACCGAGGGAAATCTTATCAGATCGAGGGTCTCAATTTAAGTCAGATCTAATGGGTGAAATTCATAGATTACTATCTGTAAAAGCCTTGTACACGAGTCTCTACCATGCTTCGTGTAATGGTGCAGTTGAAAGGTTAAATGGAGTATTAAAATCCATGATTAAAAAGCTTTGTGTCGATCATCCGAGAGACTGGGATCGCTATATACCTGCTGCCCTGTTCGCATATAGAGAGATCCCTAATGACAGCTTCAAATTTTCACCTTTTGAATTGTTGTATGGCCGACAAGTACGCGGTCCTTTGTCAATTCTTCACGAGCTATGGACGAACGATAGTATTGACAGTGAGGTTAAAACTACGTATCAATATGTTTTAGATCTTCGCTCGCGTTTGGAGGAAACTGCTAAATTAGCGGCAGAGCAAGCCGAAATAAGTAGCCGCAACTATAAGACGTATTATGACCTCAAAGCTAAGCCTCGTAAATTAGACATAGGTGATGTTGCCTTCTAGCAGTAACAAATTAGTTATGCAGTGGCTCGGTCCTTATCCAGTTGTTGAATGCAAAGGGAATGGTGTCGACTATGTAATTAGAATTCGCGGAAAGAATAGGCTGTTTCACATAAACATGTTAAAAAAGTACTTTCGCCGTGATGGTTTTAAAAGAAAAGGGGAAACTGCTCAAGTTTGTGTGGTTGAAGATGATGATAATTGTGGCAATAACTGTAAACCTGTTTATTTTGAAACTAAGAATGACTGCAATATCAACATAGACAGTGAATTATCTGAAAGTCAGATTGATGATCTAAGGGTGATATTAAAAGAGTTCTGTGATGTGTTGACTGATAAGCCTGGCTTAACTAACACTACTGAACATGTCATTCGTGTGAACTCCGATAAGCCAGTGCGCCAGAAATCGTACCCGATTCCAAACAGTTTATTGAAAGAATTTAATAATGAAGTGGATAAAATGTTGGAAATGAATATAATTGAACCCTCAAGCTCTCCGTACTGTTCACCTGTTGTCATGGTGAAGAAGAGTGATGGAACTTGGAGAGTGTGCATTGACTATAGAGGTTTAAATGATGCTAGTGAGTTTGACGCAGAACTTATGCCAACTACTGAATCGGCTTTGGGAAATTTTGTTAATGATGTATATTTTAGTGAAATCGATCATTGTCGTGGATACTGGCAAATACCATTATCAAAAGAATCAAAAATATATACTGCATTTGCAACTCACAGAGGTCTTATGATGTTCAAAGTAATGCCTTTCGGTCTTAAAACAGCGTGTGCCACTTTCATTAGGCTTATGAGAAAAGTGTTGTTTGGTCTTGCAAATACCGACTGCTACTTTGACAACATTGTTGTACATAATGCTAATTGGTCTGATCACCTACAGAACTTGAAAGATCTTCTGTTGAGACTGCGCATGCATGGTTTGACTGCCAGCGTCATTAAGTGTTTTTTTGGCTTTTCCAAAATTAAATATCTAGGCGTTCTATTGGGTAATAATTGCATAACGCCGCATGAAGAGAAAATTAAGACAATTCAGCTAATGCCTTTACCTGTAAATAAAAAAACAGTTAAGATCTTTCATTGGTACGGTAGGGTATTACCGTAAGTTTGTTCAGAATTTTGCTAGTATTGCTGCACCTTTGAATGATCTGCTAAAGAAACATAGCAGTAACAAATTACAATGGAGTGATGACAAAATTCAGAGCTTCAACAAATTAAAAGTTTCCTTAGTATCAAAACCAATTTTATGTTTACCCGATGACTCAAAAAATCTTTTATCTCAGAAGTGATGCTTCCGATCTTGGACTTGGAGCTGTATTGCTGCAGGATGTGAATGGAGTAAAGATGCCAATTGCATATGCTAGCAGGAAACTGC
>NW_023649669.1:0-6306 GCF_015228065.2 Penaeus monodon | reverse complement strand
TTTTTAATAAACGGGGAAAAAAAGGGGCCCCAAAATCTTTTTTAAAAAAAGAGGTTTTTTTTTAAAAAGAATTTTAAAAAACAAAAAAAACCCTTTTGGGCCTTAATACATGGAATAATGAAATAAAAAGGAAAAACATAAAACAGAAAAAGGGAAAAAAAAAAAAAAAAGGGGAAAAAGGAAGGAAAAAAAACAACAAAAAAAAGATCTTGTACTGTTTTGTTGGGGAAAACAAAAAAAAAGAGGTAAAAAAAAAAAAAAAAAATAGTTTTTTTTTTATTTCCTAAATGCTTCTAGCTAGCTATCTGTTTTTTTCTCGTGTTTTTGGATCTTTTTTGTGCTCTCCCCTCTACTTTCCCCCCCCCCCCCTCTCTCTTTCCTTTTTTTTTGCAGCCCCTCCTCTTTTTTTTCTCTCTCTGCATCTCCTTCTTTCTCTGACCCCCCCTTTTCCCCCCCTTACTTTCCCCCCTCCTTTTTTCTCTCCTCCCCCACCTCTTTCTCTCTCTATTTTCCCCCCCCCCCCCTTTCTTCTCTTTTTTTCCCCCTCTCCCCCCCCTTTCTCTCTCCTTTTCCCCCCCTCCTCTTTTCTCCCCCTTTCCCCCCCCCCTCTCCTTTTCTCTTCTCCCTCCCCCCTCTTTTTTTTTTTCCCCTTTTTCTCTCCTTCTCCCCTTTCCCATCCCTTCTTTTTCATAATTTTAAAGAAAAAATTTTTTTTTAATTTTGAAAAAACCTTATAAAATTCCATCTATTCCATATTTTTTGAAAATTTTTCTTTTTTAAATAAGAAAACCATTTTTTTTGGTTTTTTTTATTTAAAACTTTATAAAAACCCCTTTTTTAAATTTATAAAAAACAAGGGGGGGGGTTGTGGGAAAAAAAAAAACTCAGTATAAAAAAAATTTTTTGAAGAAAACAATTTTACCCCCCCAAAAAAAAAAAAAAATTGTAAAAAAAAAAAAAATAAAAAAGGAAAAAACAAAAAAACAAAAAAGAAAAAAAAAAAAGGGGAAAAAAAAAAAAAAAAGAAACATCTTTTTGCGAAATTTTTTTTTTTTTCTAGGAACTCAAAAGCAGGGTCAATTGGAATTTTTCTCTCTCGTTCATTTATTTTGTCTTTTATCTCTCTCTCCCTCTCTGTTTTTTCCCCGTTTTCTTTTTTTCCTTTCTCTTGTCTCTGTCCTCTTGTCTCCCCGCTTTTTATTCTGTTCCCTTTTTTCCTTTCTTTTTAATTTTTGTCTGTGTGTGCGTGTCCCTTTTTCCCCCTTTTTTTCTCTGTTTTTTGTCTCTTTTTTTTCCCAACCCCCATACTTAGTTTCCTCTTTTTCTATCTTTTCGTGTCTCCCTTTTTTGCCTGGCATTTTTATATGTTTTAACAACTTGTCAGATAATGTAGAAACTGTCCCAACAAGCATACTATTTTATTCATTTTGGTTGCAACAATCAATTTTTTCCTAATTTTCAATGGGGGTGGAAAAAAAATTATGAAAAACCAAAGTTATTATATAACTTCTTTTGGCAGTAGATCGGAAAAAGTTTATATTACAGTACATAATCCTGGAAATCAGGTGAAAAAAAAAAAAAAAAAAAAATGGTATAAAAAGTTAGTTTTGGTTTAGTAATCTATGACAAGTTGATTTTTTTCATCCAATCAATTTCCGTGTTTCCTGTAAAAACATTTACAAAACCGTGTATGAGTTAGCCATCGTAGAATTTTTCATTTTTGAGGAGAGGAAAAAGGGGGTCTAGACTGGGTATCTTTTTTTGCTTTCAAAAAAATTGGGTTTCCATCTGTGTATTTAATTCTGTCCTTTGCTAGAGATTGGCAATTTATCGATTCTCAACAGATTTCGCTGAGCGTTTTTTTTGGGGGCCGTCAAAGATTCATCAAAATTTTAAAAGGGAAAAGTTCTGGACTTCATACAGGCGAATTTCTAAAAAAAAGGGTGGGCGGTTTTTTTTTTCAAAATTTCTGTGATCCGTGCTGAAAATTCCAGTTAGGTTTGTAATTCAGATATCGTTTTTCCGGGCTTTCTACAGGATTTCTCTTTAAAAAACAAGGGCGTGGGGGGGGAAAAAACGTTTGGGTTTGGGGGGGGGGGGGGGGAGGTCGCTGTGTTTGGGTATCTTGTTAGTAGTTATAAAATCTAAAATTTTATTTTTTGTTTATATTTTCATTATAATAATTTTTTATTAATTTTATTATTGGTTTATTTTCAATTTTCATTAAATATTTATTTTTATTTTCAATACGTTATCATTTCTACTATTTGAGTTTTTTTCGGGTTTTTTTTTACTATCGCATCTTGTATTATAATTAAAATTTTTCTTTTTCACTCCGTTTTTTTTTTTACCCTAGATATCCATTCCCCTGGACTACAGGGGTTGAAGTCCTTTGATGTAAGGGGGCAAAAAAATCTTGACCCCGGAATCATATTCCATGGGTGGGCCCTTTGGGAAAAAAAATCATTAATTTTGCATCAATACGAACCATGAGAATTTTCCCATTTTAACTCTAGTATCGTTTTTCAAAAATCATTATTGCCATTATTGTTATATTTATTTTGCTCTTGTTAATAAATCTTTAAAAATGTTATTTTTTTATTATTTATTATTTTATTTATTTTTTTCATTATTATTATTTTATTTTTTATTATTATTATTTTATTATTATTATTTTATTATTTTATTTTATTTCATATCATCATTATCATTGTTATCTCATCAAACATTATTTAAAATTATTTTTTTTTTATTTTTATTATTATAATTAATAGTTATTATTATCAATATCATTTTTGCATTTTTCATTCTTTTTCTTCGAGGCAAATACATTTTGATTTTAAAATTAAAACCCTCAGAAATTTGCTCTAGATAAGGGGTAGAGTTTGGAGAAGGACAAGGAAAGGGGGAAAAAGGAAAAGGAAGGAAAGGAAAAAGGGAGAAGAAAAATAGGAAAAGGAAGGAAAGGGGAGAAAAAGGGGGGAAAAAGAGAAAGGGGAAAAAAAGGGGGAAGAAAAAAAAAGGGGGGAGAAAGGGGGAAAGGAAAGGGGAGAAGAAAGGGAAAGAAAAGGGAAAAAGGGGGAGAAGGGGAAGAAAGGAGGAAGTAATTTTTTTAAAATTCGTTTACTTCTTTTTTTCTGTTGCTTGTGTGCTATTGTGTTGTCTACCTCTCTAATTTATTATTTGGGGACAATAAATTTGCTGTCACTTTAAATTTTTTTTATTTCTTTTTTACGTTCGCCCGGGTTTTTCTTAACTGCCAGAAATTTTTGGTTTTCTTATCACCATTATTTTTATATTTAAATTTTATTTTTAAATTATTTTTATTATTTTTTTTTTATTTGGTAGGGGGTCTTATTCTGATTCTATTACTTTATATTATTATTAAACTTCTCCATGTCTTTCTTGAGTTTTTTCTTTTATTATCCTTTTTTTTAAAAAAGTTTTGTTATATTTTCTCCAGTTCTTTACTTGCTTTATCATATGTCGGAATATTCATGTCTATTTTCTTTTTTAACATAAAAAAAAAAGACTTGGAAAAAAATCATTAATGGCGGGGGTTTTTTTCTTTCTTAAAAAAGAATTAAATTAATTATTTAAGAAATGAAAAAATTTATAATTTTTAAAATTTTTTTTTTTCGGATAATCTTTTGATAGGGTTTTTTAATTTTTTTATTTATTTTTTATTTTTTATTTTTTTTTTTGCTTTAAATCCCCCACCCATCTTTTAAACTCCTTTATCAAAAAAACATTTACAAAAAAACCCAAATTTAAATTTACAATTCTTTTTCTTTTAAACAGGGGTTTTTTTTTTTTAAAAAAAAAAAAGGGGAATTCGAGGGGGGAAAAAAAACAAAAAAAAAAAGAAAAAAAAAGAAGAATGAATAAAAAAAGAGAGGGAAAAAAATAAAAAAAAGGAAAAAAAAAAAAACGAAAATAGGAAAAAAAAAAAAAGAAAAGAAAAAAAAAAAAGAAATAAAAAAAAACAAACGCAGTAAAAATTTTTGTGAGGAAAAAAAACCCGGGGTTAAAAAAAAAATTTTTTGGGTTTTTCCTTTTTCTCTGCCTTTTTTTCTTTTTTTTCTTTTTTTCTTGTTTCCCCCTTTTTTTCCCCTTTTTCCCCCCCCCTTTTCTCTTTTTTTTTTTTTTCCCCCCTTTCCCCCTTTTTTTCTTTTTCCCCGTTCCTTTCTTCCTCCCCCTCCCCCCCCTACTTCCCCCTCTCTCTCTCTAACGTCCCCCCCCCACCTCTTTCTTCTTTTCTGTCCTCTCCAAACTTCCCCCTCCCCCTCTCTCCTCCTCTTCTTCCTCAACTCCCCCCTCCTCTTTTCCCTTCTCCCTCCTCCTCTTTTCTCTTTCACTCTACTCTCCCCCCTCCCTCCTCTCTTTTTTTTTTCCCCTTTCTCCCCCCCCCTTTTTCTCTTTCTCTCCTTTTTTTCCTTTTCTTTCCTCTTACATAGTTTCATAATTTTATGAATGGACAATTTTTTTTTGGGTCCATTTCCGTGATACATAGCTTTATTGAGTGATGGGGAATATCACTCAGTATGATTTAAGCTAAAAATTGTTTTTTTTTTAGCTATAACAATGTTACAGCTTTCCAGAAAAAAAATATTATCATTATTATTATTATTTATTATTATTTATTATTATTAAGGGCCCCATCAGTTTATCCCCATAGATAGAGATAGATAGAGGTAGAGAGAAGGACTAAGGAAAGGGGAGAAGAAAGGAGAAGAAGAGAAAGGAGGAAGGAAAAGGAAAAGAAGAATAAAGATAAGCGAAGAATAAGGTAAGGGGGAAGAAAAGGAGAAAGAGAAGGAGGAAGTAAAGGGGAGAAGCAAGGAGTGAGAGAAAGAAGAAGGAAAGGGGAGAAGAAGGAGATAAGGAAAAAGGGCCTAAAGAAAAGGGAGAAGAAGGGAGACAGGAGAGGAGGAAAGTAATATTTTCACTTCTTTTACTCCTTTTTCCTCTCCTTCCCCTCTCTCTGTTTCTGTATGGGGCGTATGTGTGTGTTTCTGCCTTTTCTCTAAGTAATTACTTGCCAGAGTAAATATTGCTGTCACATTAATTTTTAATTTCTTTTCTTTTAACGTTTCTGGATGTCCTGGATTTATAACAACCAGAACGTTTGAGTTCTTTATCACCATTATTAATTATAATTCTTATAATTCTTATTCTTATTATCATTATTATTGCTTTCTACGGCCCCTGGGTCTTTGGGCTCTGTGCGAAACATGTGTTAACATGAAAAGGATGACCTGGCAAAAAGTGTTTAACATGAAGGGACCTGGGCAAAACATGACGCGACTGGCTGTGAGCGGGGGAGCGGAAAGGAACAAGCCGAGGGACGCGGGGTTGGTGCTGCTCCTGTGAAGACCTCGTGTTGCCTTGTGGACCTGATAACTTTGTGTTTGCCCTGTTATAAGCTTATCGTGCATTGTGACATGCTGGTTTTCCCCCTGTATTGTGCCTATAGAAAAGTTACTGGTTTAAAAAACTTGTTGTAAATAAAGGAAAGACTGTCATTTTTGTGTTTTATTTCGTGCCCTGCCTCGCCACTTTGGTGTTTCCCCTCCGTGGTGTTCTGGGAGCAGCCTTGGTGCTGGGGGTGCCTCCCTTGGAGCTGTTCAGTATTCAAAGACCCTGTGGAATAGGGACACGCGCGTCCTTCCCTAGCCCTGCTTGTGGTGGTAGCAAAGAGACGAGCGGGTCGGTGTAACAAAAATTTTTATTTTTTAACACTTCCTCCATGCTGTCTTCCTGGGGGTTATTCTATTATTATCATTTATCTAAAAAGTAATCAGTGGGTATATTTTCCCCAGTTTAGTTTTTACTTTGTATTTCCATATGTCGTAAAATTTTTTGTCTATATAATTTTATTTGTACATAAAATAAGTCTTGGCAAAAAATAATGGCGGGGCTTTTCACACTGCTTAAACCCCCGGGGGTTAATTTAATTCCCAAATTTTTTTAAGAATTGGAACATTTTTTTTTTTTGTTGGGATAATCAAAATTTAATTCTCTCTTCTCGTACCGGTTTTTAATGTTGTTGTTTTTTTTAATTAGTTTTCTATCCCTCTCTTACTTTAATATATGAAAAAAAGCATAAATCAAACATTAATGGGTTTAACGTTTTATCAATTCGGGGAATTGTAAATTTTGTTAAAGATTTTTTTTTTCTTATCAAAAAATAATATCGGGGAGAGAAGTCACAGAGTAAAAAAATGGACAGCAAAGATTATTTTCGGAGTGAAAAAAAAAACTGCTAAATTCATGGAATAAATGACATAAAAAAAAAAAAAAAAA
>NW_023649667.1:0-5000 GCF_015228065.2 Penaeus monodon | reverse complement strand
ATAATAGAAATGACAATGATAATAGAAATGATAATGATAGTAATAATAATAAAAGTTTTAATAATAATAACATAATAAATAATAATTGAAGTAATAAAAAAATATGATACCAATGATAATAATAATAATAATAATTTTGTACGCCGGTCGCCTCGTCTCTCTGCCACCAACACAAGGCAGGCTAGGCAGACGGCGTGTTATATACAGGGTCGTGAACACTGAACAGCTCCAAGAGGCACCGAACACCACAGCGTCCCAGAACACCAGGAGAGGAAACGCCAGGTGGCGAGGCAGGGCACGAAGTAAACACAAAATGACAGTCGTTCCTTTATTTACACAAGTTATTTACCCGTACACTTTTCTATAGGCACAATACAGGGGGGAAACCAGCATGTCACACAGCACAATACAGCTTATAACAGGGCAACAGAAGGTCACAAGGGCACACACGAGGTCTTCACAGGAGCAGCACCCAACTGCGTCTACTGGCTTGTTCCTCCGCTCCTCCGCACACAGCCAGCTGCGTCATGTTTGCCCAGGTCCCTTCATGTTAACACATGTTTCGCACAGAGACAAAGACCCACTGGCGTAGCACTATCCCCCCCTATCAAGCAGACGACCCGTCTGCTCTGTCATATCTAAACCTGAAACAAACTACAGAAAATTTAAATAAAATCAGTTCTCAGAAACACAAAAATCTTTCATCCAGCACGGCTTTCTTCGCTCTCGCTGGGGTCTCTCTGGAGAAGGTGTGGGCGGCGGTAGATTGGCAGTGGCACCCAGAGGGTTATCTCGTCCAAGACTGGCTCATGGTCACCATTGACGTCTGCTGCATCGCCCTCACCGTCCAAATGCTCTCCCTCATCTCGGTCAGCGTCTGCCACGTCCTCATCGCCGCTACTGGGGCTAACTTCGTCTTCTTTTCACCATGGCCCCAGGAGTAGCTTCCTGGCCCATGGTAACGCCACAGCGGTGCGCCAAGTCCTTGAGGAAGTCGGGCAACGGCCCCACACCAACCAACTCCTCGCTCCCCGACGACTCTTCTGGACGCTCCACTTCCTCACAAGTGCCCAGCTTTGCACCAGCTGGCACCTTCTGGGCCTTATCGGAGAAGTTGGCTACCAACACTGTAACTAACCCCTCCCCTGGTCCAACGGCTCCGCCCAACCGCTACGCCATCAGCCAGCTGCAAGTTTTGGTTGGGCTCCACGAGGCCCTCTACTCCACGCATCATTCTTGACAGTCGACACCGGATTCTAGACTCTGTCCTGGGGGCAAGGTGCAGTCGCTCAGCTGTAACTACCTCTGCACAGCCAACCTCTGGAAGCAAGGGCACCTCTTCACCGTGCACCCTCACCAGCTTCCGTCCAAGGTCGACACACGCCTTACTCTGCGTCAGGTAGTCAAGGCCCAGCAAGCAGTGCTCGTCCAGATCGGCCACATACACCGGCAGCCGCTGCACCGTGCTGCCCACGCCAATACGAGCCTCCACTGGCCCCTTGAGCTGCACACAATGCCCTGTGACACCACAGAGTCTCTGTGGTGCGTCTGGAAGTTGCATATTGGCCAACATATCAGGCCGCACTAGGGTCTTCTCAGCCCCAGTGTCCACTGTCAGGCGGCATGGCTTCCCATCTATTGAGCCCTCCACCTGCATCGTGCTGGTTCGACGGCAGCTTACCCAAGTCGGGGCCCGGGAACCGAAGACGGCTGGGTTTCGGCCCCCTTCTCCAGCCTTTTCTGCCTGTACCACTTCCTTAGCCTTAGGACATGCGCTCGGATGGTGACCATACCTGCCACAGTCCTTGCAGCACTGCTGGAAGGCATCAGAATCCATCCGGTTGAGAGGACGTGTTCTCCGCTCCCTCTGACACTGACTACGTCTGTGCCCTACCTCTCCGCAGCCCCAACACAAGCCTTGGAAAGTTCTGGGCTCACCTTCCTCAATGCTATTTTCTCCACTTAGCCTTCCGGCCCCGGAGGTCACGGCGGGGCTGAGCAGCTGGCCCTAGGCCACTCGTGCCTTCAGGAAGGCCTCGAACTCCAAGGCCCTCGCCAGCGCCACCTGCAGGTCCTCAGGGTGTGCCTGCTTGACGTAGATTTGCAGCTGCTGGTCCTGTAAGCGTCAACAAAGAAATCACGGCCAGGACCACGATCATCTCTTCCGCAGCCGCAGGGTACGACCTCCTTACCAGCGCCTCCACATCCTGCGCCAGCTGGGACAGTGTCTCGCCACGCT
The DNA here is from genome assembly GCF_015228065.2 of Penaeus monodon. NCBI lineage: Eukaryota > Metazoa > Arthropoda > Malacostraca > Decapoda > Penaeidae > Penaeus > Penaeus monodon. The sequence continues at coordinate 2,761 of NW_023649667.1, read as the reverse complement.
CACGAGTCCGCTTCTTCAAGTGGGCCCGATATACCTCCGCCTGGTGGTGGTGCCCGAAACGGCGTTTCAAAGCCTCTGCCACGCTGGTGTAAGAGGCCTGTTGGGATGCCGGCAGATGCCCAAACACTTCCACCGCGGGGCCCCTTAGCGCTGTTACCAGCTGCAGGGCCTTCTCTTCCTGGCTCCAGCCCTGGGCAGATGCCAGCATTTCAAATTGGGCGACATATGCCTCCCAGGCCACCTTCCCGTCGTACTCAGCTGGCTTACGCCTCACAGATTGTCTGGAGGCCGAGAGGCTGCAAGGTGGAGAACGCGTGCCGTGAACTAACACGCACGGGGGGGAGGAAGGGGATGAGGGTCCGAGTTTGCCGTCACCTATACCCAAGGGAGTGGTTCCGATGGGTTCCCAGCCTTCTGCAGCGACCACTGGCTCCGACACGACGCTGCGAGGCCCGGGGGTTTCCTGCCACAGACCCCAGGCAGACCCAGTAAATCTGACACTCTGGCATCTGTTGCCAGAACCTCGTCTGCCTTCTCTGCTTGCAACGTTACTACCTCGTGACGCCGCCTTTCCGCCTTCACTTCCTCCCTCAGGCCCTGAACCTCGCCCTTCAGAGTCTGCACCTCCTCCATCAGTTCACTCTTCACGCTGTTGCAGGCCTTGTCGGTGTACTGCTGAGTTTCCATCTTCACAGATGCAAGATTGCTCTGTAGCACCTCAACAAGTTGGCAGAACTGTTCCTCTGCCTTCCTTGCCTGCATCTCGACGAGATGGTGCGCCTGCTCGCGTGACCTCTGTGCCTGCTCTTCTGCCCTTTGTGCCATTTCCTCCGTCATACCGGCCAGCATGGCAGTGATCAAGTCCATCTGGCTCGGCTTCACCTCACTCGTGCCTGCCTCAGTCATAGCCTCCTCTCTCTCATGGCTGCCGCCATCTTTGGAGAACATGATAAATCGGCGCTCTCACTGATCAAATATCACAAATCCCACTCCTGACACCAATTGTTACGCCGGTCGCTCGTCTCTCTGCCACCAACACAAGGCAGGCTAGCAGACGGCGTGTTATATACAGGGTCGTGAACACTGAAACAGCTCCAAGAGGCACCGAAACACCACAGCGTCCCAGAACACCAGGAGGGAACGCCAAGTGCGAGGCAGGGCACGAAGTAAACACAAAATGACAGTCGTTCCTTATTTACACAAGTTTTCACCGTACACTTTTCTATAGGCACAATACAGGGGGGAAACAGCTGTCACACAGCACAATACAGCTTATAACAGGGCAACAGAAGGTCACAAGGTACACAGAGGTCTTCACAGGAGCAGCACCCATACGTTACTGCTTGTTCCCGCTCTCGCACACAGCCAGCTGCGTCAGTTTGCCCAGGTCCCTTCATGTTAACACATGTTTCGCACAGAGACAAAGACCCCTGGCGTAGCAAATATAATAATAATAACGATAATAACAATTATGAACTAATAATAATTACAATAATTATAATAGATGATGATTATACTTATTATGATAGTTTTTTAATTCTAATTTGTTAGGTAAGGGTGAGTTTCATCGAGCCTTCTTTTATATAGAAAAATAATTATGCAAACAATAAAGCAAATAAGTCTAAGAAACTTATCCTCTATGTACTTCTGTCGCAACTTAAAAATAACGAAGTTATTAGACACGGAAGTGTCTGAGAGCACGAATCTCAATATTTTAAAAATCAGATATCCTTTCCTACTTTTTGTAAACAAAACAATGGTCTCGTTTTATTTTGCTACATTTATTGTAATATCTTCATTTCGTAAGTAGATAAATACCGCACATACTTTCATGAAAGTAATTTTGTTCTGCATAAAAGAATATGACAAACAGAGTATACCATCATAACATCGAGTATTTTCAGTAAAGATTAAATATCATCCTCTGCGCAAATCGACTTGTTTAGTCCATGTTACGGGCAAGAGGGAACTGAAGAATCCACCGCGATTTTCAAAACAACAATGTTACCGTTGAACTGCGCACGAAACTTTGAATTTTTTATTGTACACACATGCGCTTGACAATTGGCCACAGATCGCATAAATCAATCCATGCCACCATTTGTGCCACACGTATGTATAGTGGGCAAGGAAAGCAAATGTACAAAATCTTTGCACAAAATGGATCACAGGTGCTCAGGGTGTGATCCCCATTACCATAGAGATATATATGATTATTTTGAGAGAGAGAAAAAAAATAAAAAAAAAAAAAAAAAAGATAACGCTATAGAAATTCCTGAGAGCACACGGTGTTTGCAAGAGCGTAAACTGCCCACATTGCAATTTATCTTGCAAATTACGTGAAGATCGACATATTTGGTGTTGTGGCAGATGGAAAAAATAGCAAAGACGAAACAGCGCAAAAGTTGCGTTTTCTTGACCAGCGATCACACAGACAGGGGGCACATTTGGACTTTTAAAATAATTTTGTTGTGAATCATTGGCTGCAAAAGTATGGGATCATACACAAATTATTAATGTATTAGTATTTCTACGCCAACTGCGTAGACTGGAGGAGTTTTTTGTTCTGAAATAAACGAAAATTGGTTACAAAACCAAAATTCAAGGAGGGACGTGTAATCGTTGAGATCCGAGACGCTGCTCTGCGCGAAAATACAAATGGGGCAGACAGTTGAGCCAGGTCGTGGGTCCTTGGTTTGGCGTGTCAGAAAACAGAAATTGGGCGTGTCAGTAAAACAAGAATATTTTGTGCCTTTAAAAA
>NW_023649666.1:5000-6307 GCF_015228065.2 Penaeus monodon | reverse complement strand
CCCTCCAAAAACCAAAAACCTCCCAACCCACCCAAAACAAACCTAACCAACCTAAAACCTACCAAACCTCCCCAAAACCTCTACACTCACCTAACCTAAACCCCTATCCTAAACCTAACCCAAAACCCTTTATCTTAAACATAACCTAACCAACCTTAATAAAACATAAACCAAAACCCCTAAAGGTACCCCTTGTTTTTGCAAACGTAAGGAAACCCTTAAATATATTTATATATATAATATTATTAATATATATATATAATATATGTGAGGTGTGTGGTGTTTTTTTTGTGTGTGTGTGAGTTTGTGTGTGTGGTGTGGTGTGTGTGGTGGTATCTACATATTGTATATACGGGCTCGATAGAAATTGTATATATATGTATTGTTTTATCTTTTATGTATAATATATATATAAAATATATAGATTTATATATATATATATAATATATTATATATATATATAATATTACAATATAGGGATGCAGCTTAATATAATTATATATATCTATATATATATTAATTATATATCCCCCCTCCTACCCCCCCCTCCACCCCCCCAAACCCCCCCCCTCCATACTACCTCCCCCCCCCTCCCCCTGTCCCTACCGTCCCAAACCCACGGCCCCTCTCTGCCTACCCCCTCCCCCCTCCCCCCCCCTCCCCCCCCCTAACTAAACCCCAAACCCCCCAACCTCCCCAACCCTCCCAACCTCCCCCAAAACCCTCCCCTACCCCCCCTCCCCCCCCCCCCTCCCCTCCTCCCCCCTAACAAACCTAACCCAACCAACCCCAACCACTTACCCCCCCCCCCCCCCCCCCCTAACCTAACACCTAAACCTACCCAAAACCCTACCCCAAACCTACCTAAACCTACCTTCATCCTAACCTAACCCTCACCCATGTCCCCCCCCCAAAACCCTCCCCCAAAACTCCCCAAATTACCCCCCCCCCCCCAACCCCCCCCCCCCCCCCCCCTAATCTAAACCAACCTACCTCACCCCACCCCAACTTACCGAACCTAACCTAACCTACCCCCAACCCTCCCCATCTCCCAAACCCCCCCAACCTAACCAAAAACCTAACCCCAAACTAACCGAACCCACTCAAACCTAACCCAAACCTAACGTAACCAAACCCCAAACCTATCCCACAACCAAATTTTAAACCAAACCCCAAACCTAACCCAAACCTAACCTAAAACTTAACTAAACCCTAACCCAAATCTAACCCAAACCTAAACCTAAACCTAACCTAAACCTAACCCAAAAACTAACCGAAACCTAAACCCAAACCAACCTAAACTACCC
>NW_023649666.1:0-2500 GCF_015228065.2 Penaeus monodon | reverse complement strand
GGTGACTCGAACCTTGAAGTCAGATTGCCGTTTTGCCAGTCTTGAGTCCGATGCTCTAACCACTCGGCACCCAGGCCCTTTACGATCATGGGCTTCATGATATAAATATTTATATATAAAATATATATATTTATATATAATATATATATATATATATATTACAAACAAAACACACACATATAGTAATATATTATATATATAATATATATAAAAATATATATAAATTTAAAGTATATATGTATATAGTATACATAATAATGAATACACACACACACACACACACACACACACCCCACACACACACACACACCTACACACACACACACACAACACACAAACAAAACACACACACACACACACACACACACCCTTTTATAATATAATATAATATTATATTAAATATAATATATATATAATATATATGTGTATAGATAAACACAATTTTATGATATATAAATTTTCTTATTATACATATATATATAAATATAAATATATAAATATAAAAACATATATATATATAAATATATATATATAAAATAATATTAGATATATATATAAATGATATATATATATATATATATATATAAAATATATATTTAAAATATATTATAATATATATATATAATAATATATAATATAATATATATATAATATATATATATATAATATATATTGTCTATGTGTGTGTGTTTGTGGTTGTATGTGTAATGTGTGTGTGTGTGTCTACACATACCACACACAAACACACACACAAAGACATTATATGTATATACATATATATATATATAATTATATATATATATATAATATATATATAAAGATAAGATATATATATATATTAGATATAATATATATATATATATTATATATAGAAATGTATTTTTTAAATATGGATATTTATGTTAGATATATATAATATATATTAATATCATATACTATATAATATTTATACATATATGCAATGTTATACACACACACACCACACACACACACACACACACACACACACACAAACACAAACACACACACACACCCCCACACACACACACACACCCAACACACACAATATAGATATATAATATATATTATATATAATATATATATTTTATATATATATTATATACATATATATGTGTGTGTGGGGTGTGTGTGTGTGGTGTGGTGTGTGGGGTTCAGAAGCCCAGAAAAACACTCACACATATATATCCATATATATATAATATAATATATAATAATATATAAAATTATACAAACATATATATATATAATATATATATATTATATATATATATATAATATATATATATATATATATATATATATATATGATATACATACATTATGTATGCATATATATATATATATATATATATATATATATTTAATGGATATAATAGGGGTGTATAAATAGATGATATATAATATATAAAATTTTATATATATATATATAATAGATATAATATATATTATATAATTATATATATTAGTACACAAACATACACACACACACGCACACACACACACACACACACACACACACACACACACACACACACACACACACATAAGATATAAATATATATATATATAATATATATATTATATATAATATTAAAATATATATATATATATATGTGTGTGTGTGTGTGTATACAAAACTAACACAAACATATATAAATATAAATATAATAGGTACATAAAATAATAATAAATTATATATAAAGATATAAAATATATATTTTTATATAAATATATATATATAGAGTATATGTAATAGGGTTTTATTTTTTAAAATTTTATAAAAATAATAGTATAAGATATATATTAATTTGATAAAACAATAATATATATATAATATATTGTATATAAAATATTGAAAATATATATATATATATATAAAATTTAATAGATAAAATATGATATAAAAAAGTACACAAACAAAACCACACTTTACACAAACAAAAACATATGTGTATATATATATAATATATATAGGGTTTTTGTTTGGGTTTATGTGGGTGGGGGTTTTGTGTATTTTATTATATATATATAATAAAATTTTAATAATAATATAATATAGAGAATAATATAAAAATTTTTTTAAATATATAGAGTTAAAAATATAGGGATAATAAAAGATAAATATATAATCAAAATATAGAGAATATAAAATACAATAACATAGAAATATAAAAAGTTATAAAATATAATAAATAATATAATCTATATTATATAATTTAATATATAAAATATATAATATATGTCCCATAAATATTTTTATATTTTTATATTTTTGGGGTTAGTGTGTATACCCCACACACACACACATATAATAATAATAAAATTTATAAAAATTATATATAATTTTATATATATATATTTTAAAATAAAATATAATATTTTGGGGTGTGTGTGTGTGTGTGTGGGGGTGTGTGGTTTTTTTTGTGTGTGTGTGCGTGTTGTGTGGGGGTTTTTGTGTACTAATAAATATAATAGTATA
>NW_023649665.1:0-6307 GCF_015228065.2 Penaeus monodon | reverse complement strand
AAAAAAAGAAGAAAGAGAGAGAGGAGAGAGAAGAGAGAAAGAAGAGAGAGAGAGAGAAAAAGCCGAGAAAAGAGAGGGGAAGAAAAAGAAGAAAGAGAAAGAGGAGAGAGAAGAAGGGGGAAAAGAAGGAAAAGAGAAGAGAGCCCGGGCACAAAGAAAAAAAGAAAAAAAAAAAGAAAAGACAAAAAATAAAAAAAATTTTTCAAAAGAAGGAGCATTAAAGAGCAGTGATTTTCAAAAATTTTCGTCTCAAACCCTAAGGATTCATCAGATAATTGCCTTTTCCCCCTCACAAAAACTAAAAAAAAAAGGAAAGTTTTGTTCCTTTTTTTAAAAATTAGAAAAAACAAAATTTTTTGGTCATTGATAGAAATTAGACTTTTATTGCCGCATTTAAAAACATTTAATTTTTTTGTCCTTTTTAAAAAATTCAATTGATGCTGCAGGGGAAAAATTCCCTTTGTATTTTGCATTTCCACATGGTTCCTGGCATTTTTAAGGAGTTTCTGTGAGTAACGAAATTTCCTCTACTTTTGGCCCAAAAAATTCACTCTTCAATTTAAAAGAAAATTTTAAATTAAAAATGTTTTTATTTTGTCTCAGTTAAAGAAATCTGAGGTTTTTTTGATCACCCGTCCCAGTTTTTTTTAAAAACAGTAAATTTTTCAGTTTAGTTTTTTTCCTTACTTATTTTTTTATCTTTTTTATTTATTTTTTTATACCTATTCGTTTTTTTATTTTTTATTACCTTTTTATCATTTGCCTGAAGAACTTTGCTTCCAGAAAGGACCTTTTTCGGTTTTAAATTTTCACTATTAAGGTAATTACAAAATTTGAATTAATTATTCTAGAGGGAAAGGGGGGATAAAAAAAAACAAAAAAATAAAAACAAAACTATTTTAAACCAAACGAAAAAGGTCAAAAAGAAGATAAAGGGAGAATCCATTCATAAATACATGTTTTTATCCCCAACACACACCACACCACACCCCCACCACCCCCACCACCCCACACCCACACCACACACACAAAAGAAAAAAAAAAACAAAAAAAAACAAAAAAAACTATATATATATAAAATAATATATATATATATATATATATATATATATATAATTCACACACCCAAAAATAGGGAGATGATAGATTAAAAAAAAAGATAGATGATGAGACAGAGGGAGGGTATTTTGGAAATATGTGGGGAAATCAGGTAATGTAAAATATGTAGAAGATTAACACACACCCAACACCACCAAAAAAACAAAGAAAAAAAAAAGAAACAAAAAAAGAAAGAAAAAAAAAAAAAACAAACAAAGAAAAAAAACAAAAAAAAAAAAAAAAAAAGAACAAACAAAAAAAACCAAAAAAAAACAAAAAAAAATGCGAACTGAAAAGAAAAAAAATCTTCATCAAAAACAGGGGTTTTATATCAATGATTGACCATGCGCCCCATACATGGAAAAGAGGGGAACCAAAAACAAAAGAAGAAATTGTAGCAAAAAAAATTTTATTCCCAAAACTGCCTCCTACACATACACACGCAAAAAGACAAAAAAACGCTTTTCGATAAAAAAAAAGAAAACGTAAACACAAAAAGAAAACTCACAAACAACAGTATAAATACGTGGACATACGAACGGGCAAAAACAAAAAAATGGAAAAACAATAAAAGTTTTTGGAAATAAAACGTTAAAACTAAAGTTAAAAGCAGATAAAAAAGGGGGGAGGTTAACCGGAGTGAAAAAATAGCAACGTTTTGAAGGGGGGGAGGAGGGGGGGAGAGGGGGGGAGGCGGCTAAAGGGGGGAAATTTGAACGACGTTTTGCAGGATGAACACTGTCTCGCAGATCTCTTTTTTATTTCTCTGGTGAACTCGATTAGTCCATCTTTGAAGTTAATATGTGTTTTCCCCTCGCAGGGGGGTATCTAAAATTTTATACATATCCCCCCTCGCTCTTGCTCTTTTTGTGGTGGGTGTGGGTGCTGGTGTGTTGTTTCGTCTCTTCTGTCGTCTCGCTTTCTGTCTGTCTCTGTCTTTCTGTTGTTTTCTTTTCCCCTTCCCCCCCTTCTCTGTCTGTCTGTCTTCTTCCCCTCTCTCTCTCCTCTCCCCCTCCCCCTTCTCCTCCTCTCTCTCTCCCTTTTTTTTTTCTCCCCCCTCTTTTCTCTCCTCTCTCCCTCCCCTCTCTCTCTCTCTCACTCTCTCTCTCTCTCGCTCTCGATCTCCCCCCCCACTCTGTCTCCACCAATTATTTTGTGGCTGTATATTCGACGCTTCCCCGTTTTTAATTCCCCCAAAAATCGTCATTTCCACAAGTCTAAATTTCATTTTTTAAAAATAGAGTGAATTTGTCCCAAATTGCACTTCAAAACTTTCTGAGGTTTCCTTTCCACTTTTGCTTTTTTAGTTTTTTTTCTTTTCGCCTTTCTAAAGTTTCCTCTATTGCCCCTCACTTCTCATCTCCCTCTTTCTTTTTAAATCTTCTCTTTTTTTTAGTCATCATTATTCATTTAACACTTTAAATTTTCAATACATCCTTTTCCTTCTTATTCTCACTCAATTTCCTGGTATTCTTAAATTTTTAATTTTGATATGCAAAAATTCTCTCCTCGAAATTTTACTTTATTTTTTTTTTTTTATGTTTTTCTTCTCTATCCTTTCCTCCCCTTTTCCTCACCCCCCTTTTTTTTTCCCCGCTCTCCCCCTCCTCCCCCCCCCTTTCTCATCCCCCCCTCCTCCCCTCTCATCCCCCTCCCCCCCCTCACCCCTTCCTTTTTTTCCCCCTCCATCCTCCCCCCCTCCCCACACCCCCCCCATTCATCCCCCTTTTCCCCCCTTCTATTTTTCCCCCCCCCCCATTTTACCCATTCCTTGTTTTTTTCATTTTCCAAATCCCCCATCCCCCCTCCCCCTTTCCCCCCCCCTTTTCCCAAAACAAAGGGGTTAATACATTTGGTTGGTCAAAAAGGGGGGAATTTTTGGAGTTTTTTGGGATCAGTGTTATTTTAAGAAGAATTTTTTGAGGTTCTTTTCGATCGTAATTGGGATGCTGAAATATCATTTTTTAGGGGTATTAAAAAAAAAATTAAATGTATATTTTAATATCTATAAAAATACATGGTTTAATTTATATTTATATGAAAAATTATAAATATTTTTTAAAAATATAAAATTAAAAATAAAATAATAATATATAAATTAAAAAATATAATATAAAATATATATATATATTATATTATATTAAAAAATTTTAAATATTATATTATAATAAAAAATTATATAATTTATAAATAAAAAATATATAAATATATATTTATTTATTTATATATATTATAAAATAATTTTAAAAAGAAATTTATATATATATATATATATAATATATAAAAATATATATATTATATATAAAATCAAAATTTTATAATAAAATTATAATATATATATTTAAAATTATATATTTATATTATATATTTTAAAAAAAAATATATAATATATTTTTTATATTATATTTTTAAATAAAAATAGTAATTTTTTTAAATATGTATAAATATTAAAATTATATATATATATATATATATATATATATATATAAATTAAATTGTTGTTTATTTGTTTTTTGTTTTGTTTTAATTTTATTTTAAAAAAAAAATATTATATAATATATATATTATTTAATTTTAAAATATATAAAATATTATATATATTTTTTTTTAATTATAAAACAAAAAAAAAAACAAAAAACCAAAACAAAAATATATATTTATATATTTTTTTTATTTTTTTTTTTTTTTTTTTTTTTTTTTTTTCCGTAGGCAGCAAAAGCCGCCATGGTCCAGCATGATACTTAATTGTTTTTCATGTTGTGTGCTCTTGGAGGGTACGTGTAGGGTCCCCAGTTCCCTTTTAGGGGGGGGGGCCCCTGTTTTCCTTTTAGGTTCATTCTCTCTATTTATCCGGGTTGGAAGCACGACTTGGGTGGCTTGGCCACCCGTGGGTAGGTAGGCAATCGAGGTGAATTCCCCGCCAAGGAAAAAAACCGCCGGGGCCCGGGACCGAAAACCCTCGACAACACACACACCAAAAAAAAAAAAAAAAAACAAATAATTATTTTAAAATATATATATATAAATATATAAATTTTTAAAATATAAGAAAAATGAAAATAAATCATTTTTTAAATTTTTTCCTTCTTGTAACTGTTTTTCCTTTCCTTCCCTTTATAATATTATTAGATAATATATAAAATATATTTTAAATATAATTATATTTATTTCTTTTTTTTTTTTTTTTCTTTTTTTTTTTCTAGGTTTTATGTTTAGGCCGTGGTAAAAAGCATATACTTAATTGATTTCGGGTGTGTTTGGGGTGAGTAGTGGTAAGGTCCCCCCAATTCCTTTTCCCCGGACAGTGCGGGTTACCTTTTTTAGGTAAATTTCTTATTTTTCCGGGCTTTGGGCCCGGGACTGACTTTGGGGTGGCTTGCCCACCCAGTGGTTAGGTTTGGAATCGAGGTGAATTCCTTGCCCAAGGGGAAAAACACGCCGGCCCGGGGATCGAAACCCCCGAACTCAGTTGCCGTCGGACAGTTTTGGGGGCCGTGCTCTAACCACTCGGCCACCACGGCCTATACACACACACACACAAACAAACACACAAAACCACACACACCCCACACACACCCCACACATATTATATATATATATATATATATATATATAAAAATTTATATCTAATATAAGAAAGGAAAGGAAAAGGAAAAAACAGTCACAAGAAGGGTGAAATTAATCATTTTTAAAAATTAAGATTTACGGGAGTGTAAAAATGCCTGCGCCTTTAGTCGCTCCAGCCCGATCTCACGGGGAGAAAACGACATTCGCCTTGAGAAGCCCAAAAGCAGGAGTCATAGGAGAAATCGTCGCCCCTGGCCAAACGCGAATCCGGTTTATTAGGAAGGGATCAATAAAAAGGGTGGGGATGAAGTGCTGGAAAAATAAATTGTAAAGACCGGGGGTTGGACATCTTTAACAGGAGGAAATTAAAGTTTATTGGTCATGTGATGAGAAGTAAAAAATATTTAGAAAGACTTGCTGACAGGGATGGTGATGGGAAAAAGAGGAAGAGGGAAAAAACCCAAACAAGACTGAGCGACAAATCAAAGATATTTTCGGGCGCGTGGGACAAGGGAAAAAAAGCGTAAGATCGAGTTTAGTGGCGAAAGGGGGGGGGGAGAGGCCCCGGGTGCTCAAACAGAGCTACCGGGATTGATGATATATATAATAATATAAAAAAAAAAAAAATATTATATATATATAATATATATAATATATTATTATATTAAGGCCGCGGTGGCCCGGTGGTTTTGATTATCGGACCAAAATAACGGGGCAATCTGAGTTCGAGGTTGAGTCACGGGCCGGGCGTTGTTCCCCTTGGCAAAGGGAAATTCACTCGATTGCCCCTATGTGCGTGTGGTGTGTGTGAGGGGTGTGTGTCTGTGTGTATCGCGGCGGTGTGGTATTAAATGCTCATAAATATCACAACACACCTCCCAAAATGTAAAAGGGTTGGTGTGTGCAATCATCATTCATATTTAGATTTCTGGGAAAATCTTTTTTTTATTTTTTTTTTATTTTTATCATATTGTGTGGGTGTGTGTGTGTGTGTGTGTGTGTGTGTGTTGTGTGTGTGTGTGTGTGTGGGGGTGTGTGTGTGTGGTGTTGTGTGTTGTGTGTGTGTTTGGGGTTTTTTGTGCCTAAATGTGTGGAGTGTGTGTGAGTTGCCATCATCATTACTTAAATTTAGTATTTTTGGAATTCGTTAAAAAAAATAAAAAAAAAATAATAATAAATAATAAAATAAAAAAATAAAAATAATAAGAATAATAATATAATAAATGATAATAAAAATGAAAAGATGAAATAATAAAAAATATAAAATAATAATAATTTTTATTATATTTAAATTTTTTTATTTTTATTTTATTATTTTATTATTTTTTTATATTTATTGTATTATTTTTTGTATTTTTATTTTATTTTATTATGTGTGTGTGTGTGTATAGTGTGTGTGGTGGGTGAGTTGTGTGGTGGTGTGTGTGTTGTTTTTTGGGGTTTTGGGTGTGTGTGTGTGTGTTTGTGGGTGTGTGTGTGTTTGTGTTGTGGTGTGTGTGTGTGTGTGTGTGTGTGTGTGTTTTTTGGGGCCCAAATGTGTGTGATTGTGCGGGGTGTCTGCCCTCACTTACTATAATTTTGTATTTTGGAAATTTTTTTTTTTAATAAAAAATAAAATAAAAAAATTTAATAATAAAAATAA
>NW_023649664.1:0-6307 GCF_015228065.2 Penaeus monodon | reverse complement strand
GATCTGACTCTTGGTCAGGTATTTCTTCTCTCTCTTCTCTCCTTTCTCTCTCTCTCTTTCTCTCTCTCTCTTCTTTTTTCTCTCTCTTCTCTTTCTCTCTCTCTCTCTCATCCTCTCTCTCTCTCTCTTCTCTCTCTCACTTCATCTCATTCATCTTCTCTACTCTATCTATATATATATATATATATATATAATATATATATTTATATTTATTATTATATATATAATTTATTATATATTTATATTTTATATATATATATTTTTTTATATATATATTTATATATATTATATATATTTATATATATATATTTATATATATATATTTTTTATAATATATTATATATATATATATAATATAATATATATATATATAATATAATATATATATATTATATATTTATGAGAGGCCGCGGTGGCCGAGTGGTCACGACGGCAATCTGAGTTCAAGGGTTCGAGTCACCGGCCGGCTCGGCGTTCCCTTGGGCAAGGAACTTCACCTCGATTGCCTGCTTAGTCACTGGGTGGGCAAGCCAGCCCAAGTCAGTGCCGATCCCTGAACCGGGTAAATAGAGATGGTGACTCCATAAAAACACCGGGCGGAAGGCAAAGGCAAACCATCGCTCTAAATTGCCAAGAAAATCATGGAAATCCATGATCGCCAACGTCGTTGCAGGACAGGGCACTTAAAATATATATATATATATATATATATATATATATATATATATATATATATATATATATATATTTATGTATATATATATTTATATATATGTATATATTTATATTTATATTTATATTTTATTTATATTTATATTTATATATGTAATGGGTTATAGATGAGTCCCGTGGGAAACGAAATCGTATCAGGAAGAGGAAAACCAACTCGGCTGAGAACTTAATTATGCAATATGTTTCGGAGATGCAATCTTCTTCATCAGTGCTACAAAAAAACAGGGAAAATTAATTTTAATATATATACAAAATAATAATACAAAGTCAAAAAACACGATAAATCATTAAATGGACCACAGACAAAAAAGGCAGTGTAGTAAGTAAAAGGTACTAACCAAAAATATGGGTGGTTGGTAGTTTACATGGTAAACAGGGTGGCTGCAGTGGAAGTATTGTTTAGCTGTGGTTTCATAGTTCGGATGTGGAGTGATTTTGCTGTGGTCAGGTCAAATCTGTTACGGTGGGAGGTCAGGATTTTGAAATCAGTATTGCTAAAAGGGTGAGAATGCGGTGACGGAGCATCGTGAGGTTGATCCCACGCACTAGCTTGACAGCTAGGATAAGTAAATAGGTAACCCCCCCCCCACACACACACAGATATATATTTATATTTATATATTTATATTTATTTATATATTTATATTTATTTATGTATTTATATTTATTTATGTATTTATATTTATTTATATATTTATATTTATATATATTTATATAAATATATATATAACTATATATATAAATATATATATAGAACTATATATATAAATATAAATATATATATATATATATATATTATATATAAGATATATAATATATGAAATATAAATATAAATGTATAGATATATTGATATATATTGATAGTATATATATATATAAATATATAAATATATAGTATAAATATATATATAAATGTATATATAGATATATAGATATATATATATATATATATATATATATATATATATATATATATAAATATATATATATATATATAAATATATAAATGTATAGCAAAACACTCTTCTGTGCTGATACTATGGAAGAAAAACTCACAATACAAAAACTAGATTTATTGAAAATGAGACTACAGTTTCGAAATCCACCTGGATTCCATCTTCAGGTCTGAAGAGGAAAGGGAGAGGAGGGGTTATAAAAGAGAGAGAGGAGAGGCAACGCGGTAACACGGGCAGGTGAGGACAGACGAACGGAAGCAGAGGAAGGGTCACATCAGGTCGGAGGATCGGGCGGACTATGCGCCGGGTGGCCGGCATACGGTAGAAGGGGGAGGATATGGAAGCAAGGGGGACTGTCGCAGGAAAAAAACCCGCTGTTCAAGTTGAAATTAGGCAGCGTTTTAAAAAGAAGATTCCACAGTCTGCGGGGGGACTGACGGAGGAAAACAAAATCCGCGCTGCGACCACCCATCTGTGGCCAGTGTCCCACGAGGGAAAAAGAGGGCGTTATTGTTGGTCCCCTGGATATAGGTACTTATTTTGGGACAGCCCTGGTAACTGGCGCCTGTTTCCCCAAAATACTGTTTGCACAGGGGGCAAAAGGGAACAGCGGGTGCCCACCTTCGGGGAGAAGGAGGGTATATGGACCAGGTTGCGCGGAGAGTGTTACCGGCAAAAAGATCAGCTGCGTTGAGGGGGTGAAGAGGCGACGGAGAGAAAAATTTCCTCATGTAGGGCAGAGAGGAGGGGAAAAATGAGGAGTCAATTTAGGGGAATGTGATAGAAGGTAGAAGGTATATAATAAAATATATATTAAATTACTTAAATTTATATATATATGAATATATATTTTTATATAAAATTATAATATATATATAAATTTTAAATTATAAATATAATTATAAAAATTATATCAAAATAATATACATATAATATATACAAAATATATTATATATTATATATATTATATAATAAATTTTGAATATATATATAATTTATAATATATATATATTATATAATATATTATATAATAAAATATATAAATAAATTATAAAATATATAAAAAAAAAATAATATATAAAAAAAAAATATAATAAATATATAAAACTATATATATAGTTTTAAAATATATATTTTAATATATATATATATATATATTATATAATATATTATATATACTGTTAAAAATATTTTTTATATATTATTTATTATTTTTATTTTTTTTTTATTTATATGTATTATAAAAAAAATATAATATATATATAAAAATTTAATATTATATAACAAAAATTAAAATTAAAATATAATATATATATATACACACACAAACACACACACACATATATATTATATTATTATAAAAATATATTATATTATATATAAAATATTATATATAATTGATTATATGGTTGTGGTGTTGGTGGTTTTTAAATATATTATATATATTTTTTATAATTATTATATTATATTTTATATTATAATTTTTAGAATATATATTAAAATTAATAAAATATATATATATTAATGTATAAATTATATTTTTTATTATATATATAAAAAATATATATATGTATATAAATTATATTTTATATATAATATAATAATATTTTTATATATATAAATATATAAATATTACTATATAAATATAAATAAAAAATAATTTTACATATAAAAATTATATATATATATAATATTTATATATATATATATATGTATTATATAAATTTTATTTTTTATTATATATATATTTTATATTATTTTTATTATTATATATATAATTATATAATATATATTTTTTTAAATTATATTTATATAATTATTTATTAATAATTTTTTTAATAAAATTATATATATTTTATCAAATAAAAATTCCTAATCATATTTTAATATACAAAATTTATAAGAGAGAAAAAGGGGAAAGAGAGAGAGAGAAAAAAAGGGAGAGGGGGGGGAGAGAGAAAAAAGGAGAAAAGGGGGGGGAAGGGAGAGGAGAGGGAAGGGAGGAGGGAGAGGGAGAGGGAGGGGGGAGAGGGAGGGGGAGAGGGAGAGGGAGGGGAGGGGGGAGAGGGAGAGGGAGAGAGAGGAAAAAGGAGAGGGAGAGAGAAGAGAGAGAGAGAGAAAGGGGGAAGAGTGAGAGAGAGTGATTATGCAGAGAGAGAGAGAGAGAGAGAAAGGGATATAATATAATATAATATATTTATATAAAATTATTTTTATGTTTTTTTTTTTTTTTTTTTTAAATTTTAAATTTAAATTTTTTTATATATATATTTTATAATATATATATAATAATATATATATATTATTATATTTAATATAATATTATTTTATATATTATATTTTATATATATATATATTTATATATATATTATATATATATTAATGTTATATATTATTTTTAATTAATTTAATAAAACATTTTATATTATTATATATTTTAATATTTATTTATATAATTTTTCTACTTTTAAATATATAAATTATATATATATATTATATAATATATTATATATTTTTTCATACATTTTTATATATATAAAATATAATAATATATAATATTAAAAATAAAAATTCATACATTTATATATTAATTATATTATATATAAAATTATATATATATATATTATCTAATACATAATTACATAATCTATATATGTAATATACATAATATATAAGAGAGAGAAAGGGAGAGAGGGAGAGAGAGAAAGGGAGAAGGAGAGAAAGGGAGGAGGAGAGAGAGAGGGAGAGAGAGAAAGGGAGAAGGAGAGGGAGGAGAGAGAGTGAAAGGGAGGGGGGAGAGCGGGAGAAAGGGAGAGGGGGAGAGAGAGAGACGGAGAGAGGGAGAGGGAGAGGGAGAGAATAAAGGCCAAGGGAAATAGGAGAAATATGGCGGCAAGATGCGAGTAAATAAACGAGAGCAAGTTATTAAAAAGAGGAATTTTTAAAAGTGTGTTTGTGTGAGTGTGAAGGGCTGGTGGTTAGTGTGTGTGTGTGTGTGTGCGTGCGCATGTGTGCGTGATCGTGTGCGTGCGCGCGTGTGCGTGTGTAAATCAATGCTAACGTGTATTTACACTTGTATTTACGCACATGTGAATGTATCCGCGTAAGTGTGTTTAAGCGTGCCACTCATTCCTCCCTCCCCCTTGCCCGCCTCTTCTCCTCCCCGTGCCCGCCCCTTCCCCTTCCCCTTCCCCGTGCCCGCCCCCTCCCCCTCCCCCTCCCCCTTCCCCGTGCCCGCCCCCTCCCCCTCCCCCTCCCACTTGTCACCCACTTGATACCCACTTAGTCGTCTGGAAGTGCTTGCGCGAGTTATTGCCTCCGTCGGGTTGCGACCCAAGACACGTGTTCCCGGGACTTCGCGTAAGGCTGCTTGCATAACCGTGCTTGTGTTGCCGTTCGACGCGCCGGCTCACCCCCCCCCCCCCCCTGTTAAAGCATGCTTGATCTGTTGACTTTGAGTTTATAACTTCTGGGTGTTTTTTCTTTCTCTCTTTCTTTCTCTCTTTCTTCCTTTTCCTTTTTTTCTTTCTCTCTTTCTTTTCCTTTTTTCTCTCTTGTTTGAGGAGGAGGTTGATGTGGGTGGGATGGATGGGGAGCGAGAACGGGCGGACGGAAAAGGGTGGAGAGAGAGGAAAGAGGGAAACGAGAAAAGAGCAAGGAGGAAAGAGGGAAGAGGAAAGAGGGAAGAGGAAAGAGGGAAGAGAAAAGAGGGAAGAGAAGGGAAGAGAAAAGAAAGAAGGAAGGGCCGATCACATCCAAGAGGAAGATAAATTACCTCGCTTCTGACTGTTTAATGACGTTTGGTTGTTTATGGTTGACCTTGTTTGTTGTTTCTTGTCGCTGTGAGAGAAGGAGGGCGGGAAGAGAAGAGGAAAAGAGAAAAGGGAGAAGGGAAAAAAGAGTAAAGAAAGAAGGGAAAAGAGAGTAAAGGGAAAAGGGGAGAGGAAGGGAAAGGAGAGAGGAAGGGAAAGGAGAGAGAGAGAGGAGAGGAAGAGAGATGAGAGGCAGAAGTGGACGAGAGAGATGAGAGGGAGAAGGGGAGATAGGAAGGGGAAAAGAGAGGAGAAGGAGAAGAAGGGAAGGGGGAGAGGGAGAATGGCAGAATAAGAGAGAAGGGAAGGAGAGTGGAAAGGGAAAAGTGAAGAGAGGAGAAGGGGAGAGAGAGAAAGAAAGGGGAAGAGAGAAGAGAGAAAGAAGGGAAGGGAAAGAGAGAGGAGGATGAGAGAGGAAGATGGAGGGAGATGATAGGGAGAAGGGTGAGGAAGAGAGAGGAGAGGGAGAATGGAAAGTGAAGAGAGAGGAGAGGAAAAGGGGAGAGAAGAGCGAGAGAAGGACTGGGGAAGAGAGGAAATGGACAAGGGAAGGGAAAGCGAAATAAGAAACGGGATAGATAGGAAATGAGGGATGAAGGTGGAGAAAGTTCAGGAGGAAGAGCAAAAGAGGAGAAAGAAACGGTGAAAGAGGAAAGCGAGTAAAGTGATGTGGAAGGAAGAAGCAGTAAACAAGTTGGAGAGAGAAGCAACATGATAGAAAAAGAGGAGAGACGGAAGAGGAGGAGGAAAGGAAGAGATGGGGAAGAAGAATGTGAGGAGAGGAACTAGAAACAGAAGGAATTAAGA
>NW_023649661.1:0-6309 GCF_015228065.2 Penaeus monodon | reverse complement strand
AACAGAATGTAGACGTACATGTTGAAGGGTTTATTTGCTTATTAATAGCACCCTTCTTCCAAAGAGTGTAGAGTAATCCCCCCGTTAAAGCTTTATTGTGATATCAGCAAAATACAGAAATTAGTATGTGTGTGTAGCACATGAACCTGCTATTGGACACCTTTTACTCCACTTATTGGGGAGAAATGAGCCAATGGTATATTTCAAGGAGATAATAGCCTCTTAAAATCATGTTTTAGAATATGGACTGCTATTTCTTTTATGCTATGGAAGTCATTTAATGTGATATCTATGTATATTTTATACACTTGTATCAGCTGATACACCTTAAGTCGTTTCTTTTATACTGAGACTGAGTATAATCTCTACAGGATATGCTGTAGTCATAAAACTCAGTCCGGATTTAGAGTTGTAAGTCAGGCATAACCAAAATAGGAAACACAGTAGCTGACATACCACAATAAACTAATGTTAAGAAAACAATGACAACCACTGGAACTGCTTGAGAACTATAACAAACTAATGAAGACAAGATAGCCAAGAAATTGTTTCATCTTGGGGAAAAAAAGAGTCACTTTCGAGAAACTGTCTCCAATAGTTTGAGTCATTTCGTTTTTGAACGTGTAACATACTCCATGTTTGTTTATCTCAGCCCTACTGAAGGTTTGTTAAGAATACATGTGGTCTATTATCAAGTCACTGAATACTTTGAGACCAAGCATATATAGTTGAAGAGTATAATACAGTTTTGTACGCATTTGTACTTCAGTTTAATGTTATAAAATGTTGCAATACTTTTCCCATTACAGATTATTCCAAAATTCAACTGTCTTTGAAAATGAATTATATTACTGATTTTATTTTGGCCCATATTGTCTCAGAGACCAAATATGTGTTCTTAATTAAACTGATTATTAAATTATGTTGGTTTATCTTTCTGGTTTTGTTTTTTTTGTTTTTAAGTGGATGCACTATCTCATAGGTATATCTGCAAAACTTAGAAAAGGATAGCACATACTTCTCGCACTACAAGGAGAATTAAAGAAAAAAGTCTGCCAAATAGTAACAATTACATTTCAGTCTATGTGCAGTGATCATTGTCTGCAGATATCTAGACATTCATCCCACCATGTTTTAATCACAATCTTTTGGGATATAGTAAATCCTCTTTCATTCATTCACTCAAGCAAATCCCAGAAGACATCTGCCAGTGATTCCTATGCAATTACTATTATGCCAAGAGATAGTGATTTACTCCATTTAAATATCACATTTCTCCTACTTGCATAATCTTTATTTTGATTCTTTGCTTCACTAATGTGTGCAACATGTATATGTGTAATATATACTATATAGATCCTACTTACATGCAGTAATATTCTACCATCAAAAGTATGTTAATAAAAGTGAATATTTAATCATTTTTTCTTCTTCCCTTAATCCTATATTATAAAACCACTGCACTTCAATCCACCGTGAATTTAAAAAAAATCTAATGATTGAAAAAATAAATATCATGTAATTATGACAGTCAAAACAAATCATACTATATGCTTTTCAATTTCTTGTTGTGTATGAAAGAATGTCAAATGCTTAAATTACTAAGTTTAAATCACCTGAGATGATTATAGAACTTTGACATATTCCTCCAAATAGATCTTTCATATATGTCAAAAATGTGCTTGCAGGGAATAAACTGACATATGTTTCTATATCTATGATGGAAGTAAAGAAATTTATGATTAAAAACCATAAGCATAATGATATGGCTGCTGCATGATTATACACTCTAGTTATAAATTCTGGTTAAAGTTGTCATATACAATGATGAATGAAGAATAATATCTTTAGTGTTATCCTAATTGATGTGGTTTTTGCCCTTTCATATTTAAACACAAAGACTTAAATGTAGCTTGTATCAAAAATATTCTATTCAAAATATCTTTCACATTTTTTTTAATGATCTCATAATGGAATTTCACTAACTTGAAAGTAAATAACTGTTTATTTAACACTGTATTTTTCTTAGTCCAAAAAGAAATAAGTACAGAATGGAATGCTTGTGGCATTCCATTCTGAGATAGTGCATGCAATTCATTTGAATATTCAGATTTCTAGATCAGGAGCATTTTTCCTGAAATACACCTACCTACTTGCTTGAGACCAATTCCAAAATCTTTTGCATCTTTTTACAAGAGTTAGTGCAGGCAGTTAACTTCAGATTTTTTAGCATACCTGTAATATAAATCATGTGATAAAGTTTTACTTATCAATTCCATTGCTAATATGCTACAATACAAATTTGCTCACATCCTTGCAAACAACTAATTTTCAATGAAATAGCTAATTTGGCTCATCAGTAACATCTTTAAGAAAATCAGTGTCATAACAAAAGATGCAAATGTTCATCAGAAATAACTTCAGTATCAGTATTCAGTATCCTGGAAACCGAAAATACACTTTAAACTTTTTTATTAGACTCTTCTTAGATTTTTAGTATATCATATCACTTACTAACATTGTGAAATCAAGCCTGAACTAATTTAATAACAAAACATAGATGCAACAGAATATTTGATAAATATAAAGGAAATGCATGACAACAGCCTTCTTAAACCAAAGTCATGAATAAGTTTCTCTTCATTAGTAAACTAGTATTAAACACTGTATGCACAATATCCAGAAGGTGGCACTCCACACATCTGTGTCTATAAACAATGTCTGGAAGGTGGCACTCCACACATCTGTGCCTATAAACAATCTCCAGAAGGTGGCACTCTAAAAAATTGTGCCTATAAACAATGTCTAGAAAGTGGCACTCCACACATCTTTGCCTGGCTGACCAAAGGGTCCTATTACAGCCTTCCTTAGTCATTGCTCTTTCATCCTTAACCCCCTCACCATTCTTTTACTACCAAATAAATCCAGTCTAGTTTACGTGTCTATTTCTACACTTAATTTTATGTGAAATATTACACAAAGCAGCTGTCTCAAATAATCAAAAGAGGCACCAATACAATAAATGGTGAGTGAGATCAGCAGCAAATATTCATTTCATTATGAGAATTAATATTTTCACATTGCAAGAGATATATTTCACCTGTTTGATATCTTTGTCAGAAATACATTAGATACCTCTAACTATTCCATTCATTCTTTTATGATTAGCAGAAATAATAGCTAAGGTGAACAGGAACTGCACCAAAATTTGAAGTCTTATATTCCCTTTCAAATCCTGCACCAATACTTGGGTAACGGAAAGTCTAACTTTTGCAAAGGATTTTAAGTGATAGCTGGAAATTAGACTAATAATAATAAATAGCAACAGCATATTTATAAATTTGTGTATTGACAAAAGAAAGTTACTAATATGATTGCTAGGTGGTAAAATGTTTCACCATGCAGTAACTCCTTCTCTGTGTACTGATAGGCAAGAATTCTTCTCATGAAGCAAGAAGAAGTCTAATGAAACAATAGAATGTATACATTAATACAATAATATTATATTTGAAGTAAAAATTCTGGATTTGTTAGAGCATGATACAATACCAACATCAGAAGCTAAGCGAGTTAATTTATGGTACAAGGAATAGCACACTAATACACCCACAGTTAGGTGAAACAACAGAAATAAGCATCTTTTTTCTGTTCCAGTATATATTGTAGTAGTTGATTTTATATGTTGGTTACCAGAAATACTGGGCAATGTGTGTAATTTCTAATCTACGCAGGTCAAAGAAGGCTAATCAATCTGTTACTTATATTTAATACTAATATATTTGTACACTTATCCTTATCAAAGTTTTAAAAAGTAATTTATTTTCACATCATAAAATGTAGCCTATTCAGTTAATAACCACTAGGGTGGATGATAAAATTTAGGGAAGGCCTAGGCACAATAATTTTCTCCGTCTTGCCAAAGATGTAATAGAAGATGAAACTAAGTCACAAGAGTAAAAAAAATTATAGATATTTAAATGCTAATCAGGAAGAAGTCTTAACCTTTATGGAAGTTTGATATTTTTTGAAGTAAGATAATGTGTTGATACTTAATAAAGAAAAAAAGTATAAATGAGAATGAATATCTTCATCATGCAAGGGATGTATCTAACCAGTTTTAACTGCATCTTCAACAGAAATAGATTGTATTTCTTATGAAGATTTAGTCAAAACAAGTCAAATACACTCATTGCACTGTGTATGTATTAATTTCATTCATAACTTTTTCTACATTTACTACAATGAAGAACTGAAGCTTGATGTTGATCAGCATATGGCTAAATATTTGGAGAAATCATAATGGACTAATGAATTTAACATTCTAACAAAGCTGGCTATATGACTGTTCTTCTCCATATGAGAGAACAATCATGTATGTCCAGTTATGTAAGCATTCTGCAGTTATGTAAATCAAGTTAACTTACTGTACTGTATATATAATGCACGGCAGACAGAAAGATGATGGTAATGAGTTACTGCATTAGAAAAGATCCTTAGTATTGTCATGATCACATATAGCAAGTAACCATCTTAGTAGCAATGATTTCTAACTTCACATCAGACTATATTCACATGAACATATAAGAAATGTAAGTTTTTAAATTGCCTTCAACTTTCTTTGCATACAAATTCAGTTGAGCAGCAAATCACAGATATATTGTTTCAAAGATGCACAGTTATTTAAAGCTTTGAGTAAGATTTACTGGATCAATGCATAGATGATATAAAATCTAGACTAAATTAAGGTATAGAAATTTTACTTGATTACAAGACTACCAAAATATACAGCTGAAACATATAAATGTGTAATATTTACTTTAAGATATATGGAAAGTTATTTTAGAATGTAAGGTTATAACCTGATTATCAACAAAACACTTAGAATATATCTTTATTTATCATCAAACTGATATATAGATACATAATGGTAAGACAAAAATTTGAAAAGTCTTTTTTTTATTATTGCTGCTCATATGGTATTTTTTGTTTACTTACAGGTATGTCTCTTTACAGAGATGCGATCAATGAATGTACTTCACACAGCACCAGTACATTCAATATATAAAATAAAAGTACCTTTTTATGAAATATATTATAATATAGGACTCATTCAATACATAAGCAAACACAGCAGCTACTTAGGGTCTCCATGGTCAACAGAATGTTCATTTCTAGAAAGCTATATGCTAAATACATAATATGTTACCAGGCTATGATACAGGTAAGGAACTTTAACTCATGTGTAAAGACAAAAGTATTAATGGAGCTAAGGCAGTTGGAGACCCAAGTCAAATTCCATTTAGGTTCAGACTTTATCCACTACTGACATTGTAAACTGCCTTTATAATTCAGTATGAATAAATGAAATGACCTCTATAAAATGCAATATAACTGCCAAATGAGATTTCTGTTGCAGAACAAAGGTGCTTGGAGACTGATAAGATAAATATACGTCAAGATCCCACAAGTTCTCCTGCTTCAAGAAAGATAATACATACATACATATTAACTTATGGGTTGATATCCTATGATTGAATGAAAGGTGATGAATGAAGGTAAGTGTTCCCTTTTCATGATATAATGAATGGGAACAAAGAACACTGACAAAGTACAAACTCCTGGAATTATTAACTTTTACTATTTTTGGATTCATAAACTAATCTTTATTAACACTGATCTAAATATCATGTAGGAAATAGAATTGACAGCTCACTTAGAAACTTTAAAATAATAATTCATGCATATTCTCCTGCATTTCAGCAATGTCTAAGGTGATGTATAGGTATCTCTTGGTCAGCTTATATGTGTGGTTATCATTCAAATAATCAGGATGCTTTACACTGCTGCCATGCAGTTAGCCACAGATGCTGCTCATTCAATTCTTCCTTACTCTTAGGTTTTACCAGAATATATTAGTTTCATTATTTAAACAGAGGGCATCTTGTTTAAATTATATTTTACAATTTGTGATACTTCTTGGTTCTTGCTTTATCTATAAAAAATACTTTTTAGTATTTATATGCTCAGGATCTTTCCTTTGGTCTATGAGACATAAGACAAGGAAAAGAAATATTACATTTCTCATATCAAAGGAATATGCCACAAGAATTATAATAAACTTGGAAGTGGTTTTCACAACTTCATGGTATGGGTACTAATAATCGGGCATATTGAGGGAAATGGTACAGTACACCTTTTGAAAAGAATATACTGGGTGTCCCATGAGTTACAGAAAATATTGTAAAAAATGAAGCAGATCCCTTTCAAGCAAGTAATCTTTTTATCATCATAGTATGAGATGGATTTTAA
>NW_023649660.1:0-6309 GCF_015228065.2 Penaeus monodon | reverse complement strand
AAAAAACCCCCCCCCCCTTTTTTTTTAAAACCCCGGGGGGCCCCCCTTTTTTTGGGTTTTGGGCATGTGCTTTGCTGTTGGGGCATTTCCTTTTTTCCCTTTATAAGGGCCCCAAAATTTATCTCACAAAAGGGAAAAGAAATATTCCCCTCCTCGAGACTAGGGCCGTTTTCTAAGCCCCCTTTAAAACTTTTAAATACGTTTTCGTTCAATCCTAACCAACCTGCCGTCCCGAAACGACAATATCCGCTCCCAGACGTGCAATAAAGACGAAACAATACCCAAATGTGTCGGATATAGGGCGGGGCTTTAGAAAAAACAGTGCTTAGAAAAAATCAATACGAGAGTACTAAAAAAAAAAGTAAAGGTGCGTCAAACCCCGTGGCGACCCTGTGAGTGTATGTGTGAAATTTGACCTGGGCTTGCCCCCCCTCCCTGCCCCCGCCGAAAGGGAATTAATCATTTAAGAACGGAGGGAAAGCCCCCCCTCCTTTCCACCTGGGGTGACTGCCGGGGCCCCCCCAGTCCCAATACCACCCCCCCTAAAACCATCGAGCAAGGATTAAACGGGGTTTGGATTCGACTCCGGCTCTGATCGAAAACGGGTTTCCCAATCGTTCAGACGAGGGGAAGAAATAAAAACCAGAAAACCCTGACCGGAAAGCCCGGAAAACCCCAACAGCGTAAAACCCATCGCCCCCGGGACAGGTACTTAACTGGCCTTCCTAGGGAACTTAGCATAGATAAAATCAGGGGGAAGGGGGGTTAGCCTGCTCCCGCCCCCCAAAAGGGAAGGGGACCACAGACATGATGCGGGAGAGGGACACCCTTCCCCACGTCTATGTAGCAAAACAAAAAAAAATGGGGCCCGAGGGTTAAATGGCACTTTTGCGGGATCTTTTACAGAACAAAAATACATCACCCAAAAGAAAAAAAATATAGGGATCCCGGGTTTCCGGGTTTCCAAAGGAGGCTGCCTCTGGGGAAAGCCTGCTTTCCTGTGTTTTTAAAGCTTGGGGGATTTACAAGGACGGACCCCCTTAAATAGGATCGCTTTTTATGGATTTGGAAACACCCGCCACCCAAAGATCCAATTTTTGGAAGATCCCTAGAGCACCAGCGACCGTGGTATCGAGGTTGTGCTGCAAAAGTCGGGGTTTACGGCTTTAGCAATTTTTGCAGGGGAAAAAAACGTGTGTGCTGGCGGCAGAAGCTCCCCAGACTGCCCTGAAAGGGAAAAGCAATGAAAGGACAACGATAGCGAAGAGGTCTTTGGGTGCGGGCGCGGGGGTGTGACGGGGGCCCCCGTAACTCCCCCCCAAACCCCACGAGCCCCCCCCCCCGGCCCCCCGTAGCGTGTGACGTCACCAACCCACAGGA
Source organism: Penaeus monodon (assembly GCF_015228065.2). Classification (NCBI taxonomy): domain Eukaryota; kingdom Metazoa; phylum Arthropoda; class Malacostraca; order Decapoda; family Penaeidae; genus Penaeus; species Penaeus monodon. The sequence continues at coordinate 4,929 of NW_023649660.1, read as the reverse complement.
ATTACTGAAAACTCCCGGGGGGATTCCCCATCCCGGGAAACAGTGCACGGGGAAAAAAACCATTGGTAAAAAGGCAAGAGTTTGCTAAAAATGGAAAAAAATTTAATGGAAATAAACGGTTGTCAGACAGAAAAAATGTGTTTTCTAATGATGTTGGTTTTTGAAAATAGAAGGGTCCGATTTTATTACACAGAGGATTATCTAAAAACAGTGAAACAGTGACAGTGAAAATGCCCCGACAAGATGCGCGGGAAATGGACGAATGTGCGCAACTCAGAAAATTATCAGGTAGGATTATAGTAAAATATCAATATGAGGAAAGCACGCACACGATAGGGATGCTGTACAAGAAAATAGACAAAGGGCTTCCCAAAAACAAAAATTTTGCCCAAACGCTAATCATAGGGTTGAGAGAGAAAAGAAAAAAATTTACTTTTCTTCATAAATTTAATGACTCTCTACAATTTCAAACAAAAATGTTGACGTATCTGTTTACAAATCCAGACAGGCTTTTGATTTGTCATTGACATCATACCAAATAATTTGGGTGAGAAGTTGATGAAAATATGTGCAATATCACATTTCTTTCGAACGCCCCGGGTTTTTTTCTTCTGTACAAGTAAAAAGGTGTAAAAGTTTAGACTGTTTCACTGCCAAAATTTTCAAAATCATGGCACAAAAAGAGAAATTTTAGGCTAGAATATCCCTGGGAAAGTCAGTCAATGAAATGACAAAGGTTCCGACAATAGATATGATACAGAAAGGAAAACTCATGGGGCGGGGGGGGGGGCGGGATTATTAATAAGAAGGGATCTGGCTGGAAATGTCGAAGCATGTTTTCGACAGGCTAACATGCCCAAATTTGCAATAGTAACGGATATGCTGTTGATAATACAAATGGGCTTAAAATTTTCTTTTCCCCCTTCCCTTTTGAGCACCATTTTAAAGCATGTTTTATGACTCGTATAACGTACACAGAACGAGTGTGTAAATTTTCCCATGAACGAGAAAGTGGTCCCCGTTTACTACAACACGGTCTTCCCCAAAAAAAACCTTCAAGAACAAAATCACAACGCCCCAAAAAACTAATGGGTCGGCCCCTACACTATAAAGGGGAATAAAAGGAGTTCAGGAGCTTTTTGTATCTAAAGCGGGATAATACCTGTAAAATTATTCATTTTCTTAGGCTAAAAAAAACCTACGTTTCAGAAAAGAACACTTGAACATTCCACAAAGCTTTTAACAATAACCCTAAAGTCAGAGGCTGGGAAAAAAATAACGACTTTCAGGCAAAAACTAACACCCCGCAGTTCCTAGTCCTCTTTTTCCAAGCAGATATGTCCCTTTGCAAAGGGGTGGAGCGTCCATATTTAGCTCATTCCCCCAAAAAATCGGGGATCACCTTTGTCAATCTAAAATTGCACGCAAATTTGCCATTGGAGGGTTTTGAACTGACCCCCCAGACTTGTGAGACACTGAGGGGAACTGAACAATGCATATCAAAGGAAAAGCGTCCGCCCCAGTGAGGATGGAAATTCCCTTTGGCCTCCGCCTTTTCGCTCAGGGACCCGGTAAACCCTTTTGCCCTATACAGGTTAATTTTTTCACAAGGGTATTCTGCCTGGCACCCGGCGTGCAGTCTAATTATCACTATACCGAAACAAACCGGATAAAAACCGACCAAATTTTTTTAACCTCATTTTAGCCCCAAATTCTAGAAATGAAATTTTGAACAGACCAGGTACAGGGACAAGGAAATTTCTCCAGACAGACAATTTTATCGGGACGTAGCCACACCATTGCTTTGCGATACTTTTCACACTAATCCAGGGAAGCAACTGTTTCTTTTTCGTTTTGACTTACAAAAAGAGAAGTTATCCTAGAACAATAAAAACTTTGGGGATCCCCGGGGGAAGTATTGGCTGGGTTAGAAGTTCTTGTTCAGGGGAGTGGAAGTTCCACTTTACAATTTTTTGAACTTGGGACGCCCCGGCAGGGGTACTTAGCCCTATGCTGTTTAAGTCCCCATGCACAAAATGGTGGGAATATCCCCTTGGGTAGTGAATCCATTATAGGCATGCTGGGAAATATGTGTCAGAGCATCACACAAGAGGGATGCAAAAAATTTCAAAACTCCCCAAAAAAGGCCTTTAGTGGATTAGTCAGTCGCTGAGAAAATAGGTCTCAAACCCCTAATCATACCCCACCCCCCTTTTGGCAAGGTGACCCGGGCTTAATATGCCATAAGTTTAAAAAATCTCGGTGTAAAGTAAATGTGCAGACCCGGTCCTTTTCTAAAGAAAGACTCTGGGAGGATTAAAAACCCTTGAAGTTTTTGTCGGAAGAGAACTGGCACAAATTTAAATTGCTAGACTGTTTTACTGGGTTTTTTAAAGGTCAGTTGTAGCTACCCTGCACTGCACTTTTTGCGTGTAAAGAATCAGAAAAAATAGCTTGGAGCTAGTGCAAAATGAAGAGGATTTCCCCGGGGGCCCCGAGAACAGCAGGATAGGGAGTGAATCAAATTAAACCTTTCCAAACCATTCGATGAAAAATATTTTTTCACCAAAACTTGAGGGAACCCTGTATCTCTCAGATTTCCCAAAAACGACCACAAAAAACGCGCAAATAGACTGAATAAACACACAGCGCGCCCTCTGATACACAAAACCCCCATTAACATTTCAAAACTCAACGTGTACATAAATGAGTGTTAAAACAAATTTCGTTAGCAAAAGTAAAGGACACAAAGAATCATGGGGATGAGTATGGTGTTACGCGAGGTCCGTCAGTCGGATACAAAATGGTTGTGCTTGCGCATATACAAAAATGGCTTACTACAACTCAATTTAAAATGAGAGACGAAATTGGGGCCACCATCACAAAAAGGGGCTCTGGGGCAGTTTTTTTTGTGACTCTCAAAATGCTCTTCGGACACTAAATTTTTTCAAAACAGGTGGCGACGAGGGAAATTTTTGAGTTGCATTAAACTAATGAACTTATGAACGAGCCCCAATTTTAACATTTAAATTTTTATGGGAACCCATCTCATGTTGGCATACGCAAGCACGACCACGTAGAAAATTGGCGAAAAAGGCCTGCAGCAAAGATACTGTGAACATAGATCTCTTGCTAGGGTTGCACATATATTGAAAGTTCTCATAAGGAAGAACTAGTAGATCTGATTAACACTCAAAGGCCTGAAAGCTGTACCATAAGGCACTACGATCAGTATAGAGATGGCAAGCCTTCCTATGGTGGCACCGAAGTCAAACCAGACAGTGTGACGTGGTTATTGCCAGAATACGTTTAGGTTACGGAATGTACTGGCAACTACACAGTGCAAGAAGGCAGATGAATCTAGATGTAGACTGTGTAATGAAGAAAAACAAGCGAACTCTTGAGCACTCTATCTCGGAATGTCATGTGATACAGCCTTTCAGACCACCTAGCATGAGGTACAAAGAACTATGTGAATATTTCATTTCATCTGCTACATTGGAAGATATACTCGCACTGTATCCTAAATTTACTATGTAATAACTACCGTAAACAAATAACTGTTATGTAAACACAGTGGCAAAAGCATATGCAAGTAATATTTTTTTGATGATGTATGATTTCTATTTCTATTTTACCATGTAAAATTTACAGTAGTCACAAACTACTGTACTATGTCAGATATATGTAAAATTGTAATCCTGATTGCCCACGCCTGAGCAGATTGCCAGGCTGGTAAATAATCTTACTTAATTTAACTTAATATTCAGTAAAAACTGTCGTACTCATCATTCTATCGCCACCGTTATCTTGTGTGGTAAAATCCACGGAGATATTTATTTCTTCGATGTGTTTTAATACTCTTAATACTTAATAAAATGGTAGCTTTTATTTATAGAGTATTTTAATCAAAATGTCATCGGAACATCCGTCAGATCTGCTACATCTTGTAAACATGTCGGAGGAAAGAAAAATGTCGCGCTTAAATTTGCGTTTTGGGGAAATTCCATGGATTTTTTTCATACAGAAATATTTTGTGTGGAATTAGTACATTGAATTCCCTTCACTCCATCGTTAGTGCTGGATTGTCTCGTATGTAGTTGTTGCAACTGATTTGAGGCAAAGTATTCATGAAGTACGTTGTAGCGTAAACAGGCTTAACTGAGATAAGGGATCACAAAAATTTCATACACCCTTTTCTTGAGAGTAATTACATAATATGCACGTATTAGTACACTGCTGAATAAGTTTAATTCTGATGAAGAGATAATCATTACACAGTTCATAATGCTGGATATTCATAGGCCCTTGCATGCCGATCATTGTATATAATATCACACACACACACACTGATTATTTTCACATATGTAATCACATGCACATCTATATATCTATATCTATCTATCTATCAATCTATTATATATATGCACACACACACACACACACACACACACACACACACACACCACACACACACACCACACACATAATATATATATATATTATATATATATATATATATATATATATATATAGATATATATATATATATATACACACAAATTTTATATACATATATATATATATATATATAATATATTATATAGTAATATATATATATTATATATATAATGCACACACACACACACACACCACGCACACACGCACACACACACAACACACACATACACACCACACACACCCCACACACACACACACACACCACACACCACACACACACACACACACAACACATATATATAATATATATATATATATATATTATATATATATATACATATCTATATATACATACATTATACATATATATATATACATATATATCATATCTTCTTCTTTTAACGGTAGTTCATTCTGAGCCGCCGTGGTCAGCGTCAAAGCAACTTGGGAGTACTTAATTTTGCTAGC
>NW_023649659.1:27500-32988 GCF_015228065.2 Penaeus monodon | reverse complement strand
ATAAAAAATTTTGCGCTGTAAGAAAGTTTTTCGCGATGGACGAAACAGCCACAATATAGTTGCTATAAGTTTCATTTCTTGATTTATGGTTTGTTCAGCCCGTTTTTATATAAACATCTTAGTTATTTTTCCCTATATTGTGCTTAGGGTTGTAGGCAACAGAATAAAACGCGAATATTTATCGAATTAAACGGAGAGGGTAAATACTTTTTATTATTATGAAATATTCCTAATTTCTGTGTAAAGGGCAAATGAAAATTCTTTGGGTTTTTCATAAACCGCCTATGTTAGGACTTATGGTGCTTATTTTATATAAAGCTTAAAAAGAAAAAGAAAAAAAATGAAAAAAAAAAATGTCAAAAAACACTTATCCCGGTAAGTCCTTGGGCGGCGTTGCCATTCCGAAACCCACCTTTTTCTTACAAGCTTCACAACATCAGGATTCAGGGACTCGCCCTTGTTTTGGGCCTGTGCAACTTATGAAAAAATAAAAAAAAAAATAAACATATAATAAATAATTACAAAATATATGACATTAATTAAAATATAAATTTTAGATATAAAAAATATATAATATATATAATATATATATATAATAAATATATAAATATATATTATAATTTTAAATTATATATATAATATATAATATATATAATATTGTGTGGTGGTGTGTGTGTGTGTGGTGTTGTCTGATGTTTATATATATTAAAATTATAATTATTTTATAATATAATATATTATATATACACAATATATATACAACACATATATATATATATTATATTATACATATATATATATATATATATATAAATAGGGATATAAATATAAATATATATATAATATATATATATAAATATTGTAATATATATATGTATATGTAGAAAATTTTTATTTTGGTGTTAATGTATGTATTTATATTTTAAAATGTGTGTATATAAAAGTATATATTACACATACATATAAAGTATACATATTTTTATTACATATATACTAACAAAATACATATATATTATAATATATATATAAATATATATAATATGGGGTGTGTATGTATGTATGTTACAATACATATTTAACTGTTTTTGATTTTAACATAATATAAGTTAAATATAATATATAAAATATATATTTAATATAAAATATACATATGTATATATTATTTTTATAAATTTTAATTTTTAATATATTTTATATATCACACATGAAATATAATGTATAAAAGAATATTAAAAGTACATACATAAGTATATTTATATATATATATATATTAAAATAATATATATATATATATATATGGTGTGTGTGTGTGGGGAAATATATAGATAGATAGATAGAAAGGTATTATAGATAAATTTATGTACAACTTTTAGTAACTATTAATATATATAATATAATATATAATAATATATAAATAATATAATAATATATTTTAAATATATAAATATATATTTTTAATTAAAATAAATATATACACACATTTATATACATACATAATAAAAATTAAATCTATATATCTAATCTATATAAAATATTTTATATATTATAACTATATATATAATATAATATATAATATATATATTAAATATATAATAATATATTTTGTGGGTGTGTGTGTGGTGTGGGTGTGGTGTGGGGGTGTGTGTGTGGGGGGGGTGTATGTGGTATGTATGTATATAGTTATATAATACAAACATTTTAAATATAAATATATATAAATATATATATAAAATATATTATCTAATATAAAATTAATCCATACATACATAATATTATATATATATATATATATAATTATATATAATTAAATATATTAGATAAAAATGGGTGTATGTGTGTGGTGGGGGTGTTAAATATATTATATAATTAAATAATAATATATATATATAATTATATATTATATAATATAACACAACACACTTACACACACAATATTATGCATATATATATATTATTATATATATATTATATATATATAAAAATAATTTGTATATACAATATGTTGTATGTAGGATATATAAAATATATATAATATATATATATTATATATATTATTAGATATATATATATATATATTATATATATATATAAAAATTTTAAAATTATATTTTAAAAAAAAACTGTGTGTGTATTATATAATACAATATAAAACATAAAAAATACACAAAACAAACCAAAACCAAAAACATACACACACACACACACACACACACACACACACACAACACACACACACACACACCCCAAAACACACACACACCACAAGCACACAACAATATTTTAATATAATATATATTAATATATATATTAATTTTAATTATATATATATGAGTTGTATATATATGTATATATATATAATATATATTATATATATAATATCCATACTTTACATACAAATAAATTTATCTAATTCTCAATACTTCTGGAATTGGGGGGCATGAAATCGGTGGTGTTGGAGATGGGAAAATCGCATGAACCCCCCAGATGGGGGGGAGAGGGAGGAGGGGGGTGCGAGGGAATGGATTTATACGAGGTTTTAGACCCTCCCCATACCATACCACACCTTCCCTTCCTTTCCCCCCTCCCTTCTTTCACCCCTCTCCCCCCCTTTTTCCCCCCCTTCATTTCCCCCCCCTCCGCCCCCCTGCTCCCCCCCCTACTCCGCGTCTGGCCCCCGTGCATAAAAATTTACGTTGCCTGCGTACTTCGTCAGGTTTCTTTTGTCTTGGGTGATCCCCTTAGAGTCCTCGTCCCTGCATCTCACCCCAAATTTAGTAAGAGACGAATGAAAGAAGAAAAAAGAGTAGTATCTTCCCTCCCCCCTTCCGTCCCTTTTCTCTTTCGCAACATGATGTGTGACCCGATGGGGGCGAAAAAAATACTGTTGTATTTTGGGTATATTCGGTGACATGGCATGGTGTAGTCGGATCAGTCTAGAACGATTTCGAATTTTGGTGTTCCCTTTCGTATTGGTTTGAAAACCATAACAGGGGAGATAAGGGGGCTTTTTTTTTTTTAAAAAGAAGGGGGATTTAACCCTATGGTCAAAAAATGTTAGAGAGAAAAATGTATATGAAAAATATTTTTTTTCTTATGAAAAAAAACCTAGATTATTTTTATACAAAATATCAGGCTTTAAGGGCAGGGAAAAAAAATTTTTTTCGACTACTCTCCGCTCTTTTCCCCTATATAAATACAAAACACACCCACCACACACACCCACACACAAAACACACACAACACACACACACACCACAACACACACACACACACAAAACACACACACACACCACAATATAAATATATAATATATAAAATATATTATTGTTATATAATGTTTATACATATTTACACATACATATAAACCAACACACACACCACACACACACACACAAAACACACACACACACACACACACACCACACACACCACACACACACACAACACAACAACACACACCCACAACAACACACAACACAAAAACCCACACAACAAAACACACACACACACACACCACAATATATATAATATAAATTTTTAATATAAAATATAAATACACACACACACACCAATATATAAAATAAAAATTAATATATATAAAATAATTAATTTATAATGCATATAATTTGATATTTACACAAAACACACAACACACACACACACACCCCAAACACACACCCACACACCACACACACACAACACACACCCACACACACACACACACACACACCTATAATAATAATTATATATATTATATATATTATATATATATATAATATATAATAGTGTGTGTGTGTGGTATACACACACACACAACACAACACACAACAACACACCAATTTTATTTATATAAAATTTTATATATTTTAATAAAATAAAATAATTATTTTATTTTTTTATATATACATTATATAGGTGTGTTTATATAATATATATATATATATAATAATATAAAATTTATAATATATATAGAAGAGAGAGAGAGAAGAGAGAGGGGAAGAGAGAGAGATAGTAGAAGATAGATAGATAGATAGATAGTGAAGATATAGAATTTATACATATATAATACATAAGGTTAGTATATATAAAAATATATAAATATAATATATAATATATATATATTACATATGTGTGTGTGTTTGTGTGTGTTGTGGGTGTGGTTGTTGTGTTTTTGTAGTGTACAAAAACAATACTTGGAGAATGGTTAGGTCTTGTGATGTTGGGGTTTGCTTTGTGTGCGTGTTTGTGGTGTGTGTTTGTGTGTTTTTGTTAGTGTGTGTGGTTTTTTGTGGTGTGTGTGTGTGTGTTGTGTGGTGTGGGTGTGTGTGTGTGTGGGTGTGTGTATGGTTACATCATATTTGGAAAAATGAGTAAGTTACCTTCAGTGACAAAACAAATGCAAGCAACTTCTTTTCCCTTTTCTATCGACATTGTATTCAGGAAAAGCCCCCATTTTCTCATCATAAAAGATTAAAAGGGCCCCGAGAAACCCTGCAAAAAACCCAATCAAAAACCCTTTTAAGAAGATCCCAAAAATTTAACACAGGGCATCGTCTTTGTTTTCCCAATTTTTGTTTTTGTTTTGTTCTATTTTGAGTCCGTTCCTTTTTTTCCCTTCCTCGAGTGTTTTTCTATTAGCACGGGCGCGGTCGGCGAGAAGCGCGTGTGAGGAGGCTGATCACGTGACTTTCGGGCTGGAACGAACTCTGTCGGGGGGTTTTCAGTTCGCATACCTTTTTTAAATTGTTATGGATAGAGTGGTTTAGAAAAATAAGAGAGACAGAAAAAAGAAAATAAACTTGGGTTGGATCCGTGAGGATTGGGATTCATTTTTAAAGGGGGGAAATTGGGTTTTAAGCTTTTAATAATGGGAAATTTAGAAGCAGTATTTCGGAAGGGATGCCTGTTACAAGCGCAAACGAGGGAGTGGGGGAAACAATCGATAGACTAAAAGAAGTAAAAAAAAAAAAAAAAAAAAAAAGAGATGATAATAAGAAAAAAAAAGGTAAGAAAAAAAAGGAGCAGAAGAAATGAAAAAAAAACACCTTGAGTGAAAAAAACATGAAATATATTTTTCCAACTACGAATGAAATGAACATAAGTATAATGAAATTGCTTCTGCCTAAAATAAGACAAAGGGATGAGATTTTACACCTTGATTCCCCAAAACTACAGTGAAAAAAAAAAGAAAAAGGAGAGAGAGGAAGAGAGGGAGAGAAAGAGAGAGAGAAAAGGGGAGAGAAAAAGAGGAAAAGAGGAGAGAGAGAGAAGGATTAAAAGTATTTTTTTTTCCAAAAACTAAGGTCAGGAAACAGAAGCTGCAAGACAAGCAAAAAAAAAGGGGTCTGATTGTGGGGAAATGATATCTAGGGGAAACAGGATGTAGCAATTTTTAAAAGACCGAAAAATTATAAAAAATGCCTCGTTTTTTAAAACGTTTTTGGCACAAGACCAGGATAAGAATTCATATAGCCAGGCAGAAATAACG
>NW_023649659.1:0-15000 GCF_015228065.2 Penaeus monodon | reverse complement strand
AAGCCCTCGGTGTCCTTTGGACTGAAAAATTTTTGGTTGCCCTGTTATAAGCTGTATCGTGCAGTGTGACATGCGGTTTCCCCGTTTTGTGCCTAAAAAAGTTTTCGGGTAAAAAACTTTTTAAAATAAAGGAAAACTGTCATGGGTTTGTTTTTTTCGTGCCCCCCTCGGATTTGGCTTTTCCCCTGGTTTGTTCGGGACGCTGTGGGCTGGGGCCCTTTTGGAGCTTTTAGTTTTCACGCCCCTGTGGATAGACCCGTTCCCTACCCTGCGTTTGGTGGAGAGATGGGGGGGTGGGCCGTAACAAATGGTGTCAGGAGTGGGATTTGTGATATTTGATCAGGGGAAGCGCCGTTTTATTGTAAAAAGTGGGGCGCCAGGGGGAGAGGAGGCTAGACGGGCAGGCCGAGTGAGGTGAAGCCGACCAGATGGACCTGATCACTGCCCTGGCCGGTAGAGGGAGGAAATGGCAAAAAGGGCAAAAGAGGGGCACAGAGGGCACGCGAGCAGGCGCACCATCTCGTCGAGACGGGAAAGGAGGAAGGGGAAAGTTCTGCCGACTTTTTGAGGTGCTACAGAGCAATCTTGCGTCTTAAAAGAGGGAAACTCGCAGTACACCGACAAGCCTGAACAGCATAAGAGTAAACTGAGGGGGGAGGTGCAGACCTGAAGGGCGGGGGTTCAGGCCTGAGGGAGGAAGTGAAGGCGGCGTCATGGGGTGGGAACTTTTGAAAGCAGGAAGGCGGAACGGGTTCGGGCAAAAGACGCCAGATGTCGGTTTACTGGGGTCTGCCGGGGGTCCGGGGCAGGAAACCCCCCGGGCCCTCGCAGCGTGTCGGAGCCAGGGGTCGCTGCAAAAGGGCGGGGACCCATGGGAAACGCCCCCTTTTGGATTAGGTGGCGGCAAACTCGGCCCCGGGCAACCCCCCTGTTGCCTCCTCCCCCCCTTTTCCTCCCCCCCGGGCGTGTTAGTTCACGGAAACGCGTTCCCCACCCCGCAGCCCCTGGGCCTCCAGAATTCTGTGAAGCGTAACCCAGTGGTACGAGGGGAAGGTGGCCGGGGAGGCATATGTCCCCCCAATTGAAATGCGGCATCTGCCCAGGGGGGCTTGGAAGAGAAGCCCGTAGCGGTAAAACGCTAAGGGGCCCCGAGGGGGAAGTTTTGGGGGTATCGCCGGACCCCAAATGCCTGTCACCAGCGGGGGGCAGGCTTTGAAAGTGTTTAGGCACCACCACCCGGCCGAGGTATACGGGCCCGTTTAAAGAAGGGACTTGTGAGGGGCGGACACTGTCCCACTGGCGCAGGATGTGGGACGTGGAAGGAGGTCGTCCCTGGGGCTGCAGAAGAGATTGTCGTGGGTCCTGGCCCGCGTTTTCTTTTTTTGACGTTTGCGGGACACAGTGCAAATTACGTCAAGCGGGACACCCTGAGGACCTGCAGGGGCGCTGGGGGGGGGTTTGGGGAGTTCGGGGCCTTTCCTAAAGGGTAACAGGGGCCGGGGCCAGTGTCAGCCCCGCCATGATTTGGGGGCCAAAAGGCAAAAGTGGAGAAGGAAAGCATTGAGGAAGGTGAGCCGAGCCTTTCCAAGGCTTGTGTTGGGCTGCGGTGAGGAAGGGCACAGACTAGTCGGGGGGGAGGGAGCGGAGAACACTCCTCTCAAGGAAGGATTCGATGCTTCGCAGTGCTGCAAGGATTGGTAGGTATGGCACCTCCGATGCATGCCCAAGGGTAAAGATTGGTGCAGGAGGAAAAATCGGACAGGCGGAGAAGGGGGGCCCCAAACCCACCGTCCTCGGTTCCCCGGGGCCCCGATTTGGGGAAGCTGCCTCGAACCCCACGATGCAGGTGGAGGGCTAATAGATGGGAAGCCATGCCGCCCCACAAGGAAATGGGGGTAGAAGACCCTGGCGGCTGATAGTTGGCAAATATGCGACTTCCGACCACCAAGAGACTGGTGGGGTCACGGGGCTTGTGGCAGTCAAAGGGGGCCCGTGGAGGTCGATTTGGGCGTGGGCAGCACGGTTTTTTCAGCGGCTGCCGTGTATGTGGCCCTCTGGCGACACTGCTTTCTGGGCCTTACTACCTGACCGAGAAGGGGGGGGTCGACCTTTTGGGTGGAAACTGGTGAGGGGCACGGTGAAAATGTGCCCTTTCTTCCGAGGTTGCTGTCGAGGTAGTTACAGCTGAGCGACTGCACTTTTCCCCAGGACAGAGTCAGAATCCGGTGTAATATCAAAATGAGCGTGGAGTAGAGGGGCCCTTTTGGAGCCCACCAAAACCTGCGCTGCTGATGGAGTCGGTTGGGCGGAGCTAGTTGGACCAGGGAGGGGTTTGTTACAGTGTTTGGGAGCTAACTTCCCGTAAGGGCCCCGAAGGTGCCAGTGGTGCAAAGGGGCACTGTGAGGAAGGGAGGTCCAAAGATCGCAGGGAGCGAGGGTTGGTTGGTGTGGGGGGGCCCGACTTCCGGGGGATTTTGGGGCATCAGCTGTGGGGTGTTACCCGGGCCGGAAGCTACTCCCGGGGCCAGGTTTAAAAAGATGAATTAGCCCCCGTAGCGGCGAGAGGACATGTCAGACGTGACCGAGATGAGGACGAGCATCGGACGGTGAGGGCGTGCAACGCGTCAATGGGGACCATGAGCCCGGGCTTTTGGCAGAAGATACCCCCTGGGTGCCACTGCCAATTACCGCCCCCCCACACCTCCTCCAAGCGTCCCAGCAAAAAGGGGAAGAAAGCCGCGTGGGTGAAAAATTTTTTTGTTCCTGAGGCTAATTTATTTAAATTTTCTGTTTGTTTTTTTTTAGGGTTTTGGTTTTCAGAGCAGACGGGGGGTCTGCTTTATAGGGGGGGATATGCTACCCATGGGTCTTTTTCTCTGTGCGAAACAGGTTAACAGAAAAGGGACTGGGGTGTGTTAAAAATGAAAGGGACCTGGGCAAACTGACACACTGGCTGTGAGGGAGGAGCGGAGGAAAAACAGGGAAACCCGGTGGGTGCTGCTCCTGTAAGACCTGTTGTGCCCTTTTTGACCTGATAACTTGTGTTTCCCTGTTTAAGTGTATCGTGCAGGTGACATGCTGGTTTCCCCTATTTTGCCCATAGAAAAGTGTAGGGTAAAAAACTTGGTAAAAAAAAGGAAAAATGTCATCGTGTGTTTTTTTGTGCCTGCCTCGCGATTGGCGTTTCCCCTGGTGGTGTTCTGGGAGCTGTGGGGTCGGGCCTCTTGGAGCTGTTTTGTGTTCCGCCCCGTGGGTAGCACGCCGTTGCCCAGCCTGTTGTGTTGGTGGCGAGAGACGAGCCGGTCGGCGTAAAAAATATTTTATATATTAAAATATATATATATTATATATATATAATATATATAAAATATTAAAATTTTAATATTATATATGAAAAATGGTGATACATATATAGGAAAGGATATATAATATATATATATATATATATATATATAATATATATATATATTATATATATATATATAATATATATATATATATAAACATACATCATTTATATGTATACACACACAACACCCACGCACGCACACACACACACAACCACACACCACACACCACCACCACACCCCACACACACACACACACACCACACACACACCACACACACACCCCCACACACAACAGAAAACACACCACCACAACCAAAAGAAACACACACACACACACCCACACACACACAACACAACACAACATAATATATTATAATATTTTATATATATATATATATTTTTTTAATAAAATATATATATATAGATAGAAGATAGATAGATATACTATAAAAACCTACACAGAAATGGCATGTTGTGTCTAAGTACACACCCACACACGCACACAACACACGAAAAAACAAAACACACACACCACACCACAAAACACACACAACACACACACACAAAACCAACACAAACACACACCCCCACCAAAACACACACACACACACACACACACACACACACACCCAAAACACATGTATATAATGAAAACATATAAACACATACCAGAAAGAGCATGGTGTGTCTAAGTACAAAACACACACACACACACCACACACACACACCATAATATATATATATTTTTAAATATATTAATATTATATAATATATAAAATTATATATAATATATATATATTAGATGAAGTATATATGATTAAATGCATGCATTTTTGTGGGAAATGACAAATTTCCATTTATTCCTTATAAAAATTTTTTTTGCCGCATCAACATCTAAGGTCATTAACGAATATACAAAATATAGGATAAGGGGGGGTTCGGGACAAATTTTTGGGGTAAGAAATTTTTTTGACTCGTAAGGCAATGTTTGGGACTTCCAGAAAAATAAATGGTCAGAAAAACAAAGGACACGACATTAAAGGTTACACTATGAAATTTTTTGTGGTGAAAGGGTAAATAAAAGTTAATGATTTTTAAGGGGAAGAAGGGGAGAAGAAAAAAAAGAAAAGGAGGGGCTAAGGTTAAAATTTTTAAAAGCAAAAAAAATGGCTAGAAAAAATCTAAGTCGTGCACTGAAAGAAAAGGAAAGGGGGAGGAAAAAAACCCTGAAAAATTAGTTGGGGGCGAGGGATGAGGCCCCAGGGCCGGGGGATTCCTAACTGGACCTCCTTTTTCCCCCTCCTAACCCCCTTCCCCACAACAACGAGAAAGGTATTGGGGGAAAAAATTCTTATGGGCCCAAAATTTGGGTGAAGAAAATTTTTTGGAAACCCAGGGGATTTTACTTTGAAGTTGATTTTTCCCAATGATATAACAATAAAGGTTTCTAGGGATAAAAATAAATAATGTAAATAACAGTAATAATGTAGAAAATTTAAGAATAAGAATAGAAATTAAAAAACACGCATAAAGTGGGAAAGGGTGACTATATTCTCGGATGTTGCTTTGTGCCTTATATAAATATGTAGCTATGGTTTCCATTTAATTCTTGATTTTTTCGTTAACCCTTGGTACTATCAGGTATCCTTTTTCTAGTGAAAAATGCAAATGATACTAAAATTTTAAATATGAACAGAAGTTCCCCAAACAAAAAATCTGTTAAATCTTGCCCCCCTCTGGGCAAAATATGAAAACACCCCATTTACACAGGGGTAAGATCAAGGAAATGGAAAAAGTACAAAAATAATTTTCAAGTGGATAGGGGTTTCCCTAATGTATTTAGCAAATTATTTTAAAAAACATGCTGCTGCACTACATATACCTTACTCAAGGGCCTAGAATGGTAGTGGTAAATGTCATGGGGTTATATTAGTCGAGACAGTGCATCCTTTTCAAAAAAAATATTTGCTGTAAGACACAAATTTGTTTTATATTTTTTGAAAAAATGGTTTATGTGAGGAGTTTAATTTTTTCTGATCCTTTGTACAATTTGCGTTTTTAACCCCCTATACCTGATCTCAGTTTTTAAAATGGTTTTACGGTTCAATTTTGATACTATGTTTTTACCATTGGTTCAGTGTCAAAGCTATGGGAGGTTAAAATTTTTAAAATCAAGACATTAGGACAGTTTTCCCATTTAATTTTTGGTATGTTTGGAAGTCTGTTTTGGGAAAGCAATAGTTTTTTTTCCAAAAATGTACAAAACAAATTTTGTTAAATTTTTCCTATAATATTTAACATAAAAAAAAAAAAATTCTTTTAAATTTTCTTAAATCTTCTAACCAGGAAAATTTTTGGAAAATCAATCACCCCTGGTCATTATACTTTTGATTTTCAGAAAGGAGGAAAAAATTAGAAGAAAAAAAAATTGTATATATTTATTTGCTAAATCTTTTTGCACGTGATCAAAAGTTTGTACTAAATTTTTTTTAAATAAAAAACATTCAAAAGGTCATATTGCTGCCCTTCCAGATTTTAAAAAACTGATGCCTAGGTATACTAAGTTAGAAAATTCTTCTAAAAGATTCATTATAAAAATATATAAAATTTTAATTCCTTTTCCTATAACTTTAATGACCCAAATAATTTTCTGAACTCTTTCAAGACAATCCTGCAGACGGGAAAAACATGTGACTTTTTAGGGTAAACAAATTTCTTTTTTAAAATAAATATTTTTTATAAAATTTGGTAACTGCTTAAAACAAAACTAAAAAAAATGTCTAACTCCAAAAAACCCTAAATAGAACTCAGTCCCCATTTTTAAATAGGCCATCCCACCCAGCGTTGCAAGTTTACTCGTCCTGTGGGTGCCACAAGATGAAAATGCAAACATCGTCAGGGGCCTTTCCCTTTCTGGTAAAGTTAGTTTTTTTTCCAGTCCCAAACATAAGTTTTCCTCAGCATCCCCTGATAAAAAGATAGGACTGTCTGGAGAAAAGTCAAGGGTACAGGGGTATCCACTACCTTCCCCCGGGGAAAGTCTTTTTTACGTTTCATCCTTTAATCACCAGAGCAGAGAATACACAAACTTATTACCATGTTTTACAGCAACCATTCTTTTTTGGGGAGAGGGTACAGCAGGCATGGGAAGCATAGTGGATTGCTAGACTTAAAATCAACAGGGATACCCCCTCCCCCACCGAAAAAATCTTGTAAACTGATTTGGGGACAAATCTTTTTTCTCTATAAAGTTATGGTTAACAGCTCCTAAAGACGTCAACTCTTTAATACTTTTACCAGTTCTAATCCCCCCCCAAAAATTTTTTTCTGAAGTTTCCCGCAACGAATAAATTCCTTTCTTTTATCAGGGTGGGAATTTAAAACAATAGGGTATCTTTCGATGGTGAAACCTTTTATACGCAATCTCCCGCCCCGTGTCCCCCAAATTAATGAAAGGCTAACCAGTGAAAGGGAAATGTTTCCACATTTTCGAAGAGCTCTCTGACTGCCTGTTTGTGCCCAAATTAAGTCCCAATGCACCGTGATTTTTATACACCCCCCAGATTTTAATCTTTGTGTCCATAGAACGAAACATGAGGGGACCTGATCCCGGAAAAACCCTTGATTGCTAAACACCCTTTTTAGCCCTTCCTGTGGGATCAACTTCTTTTGGGATGAAGCATTTTCGGAGGGTCGGAGATCTCAAGTTAACCCCAAAACTTGTGGGACATGAAGGAAAAAGATGTCCCCGGTAATCTAAGCTCCTTTAAAATGGAGAAGAGACTTCTTTCAATGGGTTTACATCTGTCTGTTTTTCCACGTTTTGTCTTTGGCCCAAAAACTATCTAGTGAAAGTGTCCTCCCCTTTAGGCTTCATGACGTCTGTCATTTTTATATTTGGGCCCCGGGGCCTTTTAAAAACCCTCAATGTACCGCATCATCATTCTTGTCACGCGTCGTTTTGTTGGGGATCAGGTTTATGCTTTTTTCTCAAAACTGTTTTTCCCCCGAAATTTCTTGGCTGTGTTGTATCTCCGATGTATCTTCTTCCATCATCAGGGTGTCCCGAGATGGATGGGTCAACGCATACCCCGAAAATATAAAAAAAAAATTTACGTAGTTCTTGTTTGCAAGCAGTGAATTGGCTACAGCAAAACAACAAAAAATAACATGACGCAATGCAAACTTTTAAAACTTTTAAAATTTTAAAATCAGTCAAGGATATCACAAATTAAATTCTTATACTGCCATTACCGGCTTTTAGTTTATATGCATGGGCCCTTTTAAAAGGGACTGACAAAATAAAAAAAAATACACATCCAAATTTGAGAAACAAACAGGGGCCTGGTTAAACGCAAAAATCATTTCCAAATGTTTTTTCTTCCCATAAAAATTAACTTTGTAAGTTGAACTTTCAACTTCTGAAAGGAATAACACCTTTTTTTTGGTATTTTGAAAAAATGGATAAGTTGCATCATTAATTGGGGTTTAAATAAGACTTTAATGAAAATTAAAAAGAAGGGGAATAAATTATTTTTAAATATAATTTGGCAATTCTGATTAAATAGGGGAATAATGTAAAAAATGCATAATTTTACTGCTTTTTTCACTATTATTTTTAAAAGCAATTTTTTAAGGACAAAAAAAGAAAATCTTAAACTAAAGATGCATACAATAATATGAATGTTGTGATTAAGGATTTTTTGTTTTTTTTTTCCAAACAAGGTTAAAATTTTGTTATGTTGCCGGGAAACAAATAAATAAATCTCCCCAACCCTTACTTGTTAAAATTTTGTTTTTAAAAAAAAAATATGGAAGTTTGTTTTTTTAATATCAAAATTGTTTCTAAGAAAATGACAATCAGGTGTATTTGTTTACGGTTACAGCCTTATTCATATATGTAATTATAAACAATATTCTTTTTTAAAGGGTATAATTTGTTCTCCAATATGTTATTATTCAAATCCCTTGAAATAATGAAATCTAACAAATTTCCTTTTAACTTTTTGCTCTTGAATCTTTTTGTTTTAAATTTAAAAGTGGCAAAGCTCAGACCGGTTTGTGTTCTACCTTTAATTTCCCAGCCCTCCCATTTTTGGTAAAAATACAGCTTGGGGCCCCTGAGTGACTCTAAAAATTTTTGAGTACAGAGGTTCAAACCCGAAATGAGGTTTATTTCAAATATGGGTTTAAAAGGCAAAAACAAATCCTTAGCGTCCTGTTTGGCTTATCTATCAAGCTGATTTTATTGAAGATTTTTTGATGCATAATAATAAGAGAACCAAAATAATTAAAAAAAATTGCTTTTTTCCCATGCCTTAACCCAAATCAATCAAAAAAATTTTAAATTTATTATTCATAATTTTTAAAGGGATTTACTTTTTAAAATCACTTTAAACAATATCTCTCATTTCAAATTTAACCCAACCGACGGGTAGCATTCATAGAGGCCCGGGGGTCGCGCGGGGCTTATATCGTCGCCCTAGCAGCGGACCACTCATGCCCAAATACCAGCATCCCATGCCCCTTTTTCGTAAAACTACGAAGATATTGTATTTCATTTTTATTATTTTTTTCAGTCTCTTGCCAAACTCCTATAACGAGACTGAAGGGATTTTTTTTGTTATATAGATCCAAGTTTATATTTTTCGGTCATATCTGAAAAAAATAAGCGTGTGCGGCACAAGTTGAAAAATCGTCGGTTTGTTGCTGGTAAAAAAAGAGAAAGTGTTAAAACCGATTAATCAACCCCTTTTACGGTAAAAAAAAAAAATTTTTGCCGTGATTTTAAAAAAAAAAAAAAAAACAGGGAGTCCCTACATCTCTAGGGGATGGCGTCGTGCCCCCCGGGAGATGGTCCCCGCCGGCATGTGTGTACATGCCACCCCGTCGGGAAGGGTTAAGTCATTTTCCCTTTTTATAATTTAGCCAAAGAACTTTAGAGGGGATTGATTTGAAGCCTATGGAACTGTTTTTAGACCTAAGCAAGCTTGTTTGTAACCAATAAACATAAAGATTAAAAATTATAATGTTTAAAAAAAAAGATAATATAACTTCTGCTACATCAGATTTTTTGGCCTCTTTCTTTCTTCACCATACCGAGATTAATTAACATTGGATAAAAAACTTACCCTTCAACATTCAGTTACCCTCTGTTTACTCCATCTTTTGAGCACTTAATGACAGCACAGGTAAAATTTCGCCAAATGCTGATTTTTCAAAATAATTAAAACATAATAATAACTGCCTTAAGCAAGATACCAAGTTAATAAAATAAAGTAGTTAGTGCTTTGCGTGTTCTACAAAAACTAAATGGGAAACGATTTTTTTTTTCCTTTTTGGGATACATTTAATTTACTTTTTTTTACTAGCTCGTTAGCCCCCTGAGAAACCTTTTATTTTAACCCCATTTTTTATAATCTATTTTTTAATCGTTATTTATTTTAACATTTTTAGATCCTGTGCTAGATTAAATAAGTTTTATACCTTGAAGCAAATTATGATGCAGTCAAACAATGCAACTGAATCAATGCTTTTCCCTTTTGGTGAGATACGAATGAAGTAATTTTACTACGCATTAAGCATAAACTACCATAAGTTTTAAATGGGGGCCCTTTTGGACTCAAATTAAAAAGATTGAAGGCGAGGTTCAAAATGTCCACAAGAGTATTGCGTTCACTTGTGGTAGTCCCCATTGGCTTGTTAGGGACCAAGGGGTTGGAGCGTACAGCATCATACTTTGGGTTGTATTTTTAACTCCTTCTCTGTGGGTCTAAGTGGGGGGGGTCATCCAGTTTTGAAATGGAAGTGTATGGATTAGGATTCAATGTCAAATTTAAAATAAAATAAAAAAAGGGGGGGGGGGGAAAACCTTTTCCCATTGTGATATTAGCCCTGAAATATGATAAACTGAAGTATGCTAAAGATACAGCAGAGTAAAAATCACACAAAAAAAAATTCTAGAGTCAAAAATGTTTACGGTTTAAAAAAATCAGCCCTATCTGTGAAGGTTGATTTTCCCTATAAAGTAATTGTGGTCCAAACTAAAAGAAATTATTTGGTTTAACATAAGGGTTTTTATGGTCTTCAGACAAAGTTTCAGACTTCAGACTATTTTTTACTTCTCAATAAAGTCATTTGAAAAACAATGTTTGGGGGGTACAACCCCATAATGTTTAAACAAGATTGTTATAATGGATAGTTACGAGAAAAAAGAATCTTCGTGAAAAAAAAAATTTAATAATTAATATAAAATTTTCAGGGCAATAAAAAAATTTGTTAGTTCCGAGACATATCCATGTTTGATTTTAAGTCTTCTGTCCAAACTATCAGGGGATATTGAGTTTTAAAATTTATTTAACCATGTGAGAGAGGGAAAAGAAAAAAGTATAACAAAATCTGTTTTGTGATATAAAGGGCAAAAGATTTTTACAGTGTTTTCATCCTAAATAAAAATAAGCAGGATGAGGTAATGTTATTGTGCCTGGCATACAAAGAAACTTTTGTAAAGGCCACTTAAGGCTAAACGTTAAAAGAAGTAAGGAAGGGAAAAATTGGTAAGTCTAAGAAAAAAAATAAGGGGGCAGTTTTTTAAAAAAAAAAAAAAAAAAAAAAAAAAAAGGAATAAAAAAGAGGAGGGTGACACCTGGCTTTTTGACTCTTTTTTTAAAGTTTAGTCCGCTTATAGTACCATAAAAAAAGGCAAGGGTAGTAGAAAAATCAGCCAGATGGGCGGGGGAAACAGGTACCTCTCTTACAATGTGGCCTACCCTCCTCTCTTATACTCTCTCTCTCTCTCTTCTGTGATAGTTGCCCCACCCCCTTCCCCCTGGGATAAAATTATTTGTCAAAAACCATTTTTTTTTTTTTTTTTTACCATATTTAGACTGATTTCATGTATGACTCACAATATGCCATTACAATTTACTTTTGTAAGTGGTTATGTTTAAAACCTTTGTAATAATAAAAAAAAAACAAAGACAAATAAATTTTGTACAAAAAGAAATATACATATCTAATGTATATTTTTTTGTCTTTGTAAAGGAACTGCTTTTTTTTCCTAGCGAAATGCAGAAAAAAAAGGGGATCAAAAAGCTCGTGAATATTTTACGGGGTTTCTCAATTTTTTTCTTAGGGTTTTAGAATACATAGTTTTTTTTCAATTTTTCATTCTGTAATTTTGTTATTTTTTGGCTGAATTTCCCAATTCAGCGGGTTTATATACTGCCTCCTTTAGATTTTTTGATTTTGTTACATGCAGATGGCCCGCATGTGCTCAGCCAGCAAGGAGTTACATTGGCTTCGTGACCGGATCCTGATTTCCCTCCTTGAACTGGCGGGAAAATGTTTTTTTCTATTGATACTGTTATAAATGTTTTTGATTTTTGATTATTAAATTGTTTTAAAATTTTGGAACATTCAAGACAATGAAATAAGGCAATAGCCCTTTTAAAAATCAAGAAAAGGGTAAAGGGGTTTGAAAAATAGTGGGACTAATAACTGACTCCTTGGTGTTTAAGGGACTTGCGGGGAACATGTGTACATCAATTAATAAATTGTATACAAGGGCATGGCAAAAATTTTCCCCCTATCCAGCAAATGGGTTAATAATATAAAAGACAAAAAAAAGGTAAAAATTAAGCTTTCAGAAATAAAGGGAAAGGGAAACAGGTCGGGTAGGTAAAAATATAGAGACCCCTCGGTGACAAGCTTTTAGAGGGAGGTTTTTAGGGGGTTTTGTTCCCCCCCTCTTTAGGGAAAAAATAAAAGGTAGGTAAGGTTTTTATTTTGGGTTTTGGGTTTACATGATACACAAAATTTGCTTTTGTAATAAACAGTTTATTATAAATTCATTTTCGAAACTTGGTCGCCTTTTTGAAAAAAGGACTTTTGTGCTTTTGGATTTGTGCTTGTTTATTTGGACTATAATTTGTGTTCATCAGACAAAGTTTGAAAATTCAACAAGACACTATTCCCCCTTAACCCGGTTCCCCCAAAGCATCCCCCAAAATTTTGGGAAAATAAAATTTTAAAAAAAAATAAATGTATATTGGAAAAAATGCCTAATCCCAAAAAAACAAAATTAGTTTCCCAAGTAGTAGAACACTAATTCTTGGAAGTTTTTTTCATCTAAATATTTGAAAATTTGATAATAAGGAATAAAGATTGTGTAAAACCCAGGAAACCAGCTATTTTTACGTCCTCAGCGTCATGACAAAATGACTAGGAAACTGAAAGGAAAAAAATTAGACGGTTTTTGTAGGTTGATGTAACGGGGGGAAATAAATAAGCAAATTAATTTGTGCTGGAAATGACATGACCCGGCATGACGTCCCACAAAGAACCAATAAGACATAAAAAAAGATCATCATATGGCAATAGAAGCTGGACCTACGAGAAGGTGGTTGAAATTAAAATCATTTCCCATCAGGCTAGGCAGTCTGTTGGGTGTGAGCTAAGTATTTTGATTTCTTTGAAAAATATCATCAAAAAAACGAAGGAGTTTATTATACCCAAAAAATAAAGGTGTAGCCTGTGGAAGTAGTGTGCCTGAACTAAAAGATACCATGAATTCAGAAAAGACAACACCAGTCCATAAAACGTTCTTTGTTGGGCCATGAAAAAACCCTCTGCTGTCTTTTAAAGGAATGGCGGGGAGCAATCATGTTTTCCCCCAGCAACGACCTGGACCCCCCGACGATCCCCGACAAAAAAAACAGAGTTTAAAGCTTATGGTAAGGTGTGGGAAAATATTTAAAGGGTTGGCTCTATTGTGCTGGAACAATGGGTGAAGATTTTTTGGCCCAAACAGGGTGGGGCAGTCCCCCTCCTAAAGGGGGTTTAAAATGTAAAGTTTTGTGTGCCCGGACCCATCCTGCTGGATCATGTGGTTTAAAATTTTGTAGACCAGGGGGGGGGGGGGGGGGGAGCCTGGAGATAGAGGGGAAAAGGACACTGCTCTTTTAGAGCATAAAAAATGGAGTAGGGAAGCATCAGGAAAATTTAAGCGGCCTTAATTTTTTGGGAAAAGATGGAAATAGGTTCGCATAACCTTCTGAGACTAAAAACCTCTCCAGTTTACCCGTGAGGACCAAATCAAAAGTGAGTGTAATATTATGTAGTCTATCAAGTATCCTGTATTTCTATGTTCGTGAGAAAGAGATTTTGAATTACCAAAGTCTGTTTTTTTCCCAATTCATTATTTAAGAATTTTTACTTTTTTTAACTTCATCTATATGTTTGGTAATTTTTACATATTTTTTAAAAAAAACTTATCCATGCCCTTTTTCACTGGGGATTGCAAAAAGTGACGCCCTTCATTTGGGGAAAGTCGGTAGAAATTTCATTTTAAATTTTGGTTGATTTTTTGGGGCATTTTTTAAAACCTTAGTAGATATACGAAAAAATAAACATTTGTACTATCTCATCATATTTTAGCTCATCAAGTGCCCCCAAAAGCTAAAAAAAAGGGTTAGAAACTAGAAATTTAACCACAGACAAAGGGGAAAAAAAGTTTGGTGGGTTTTCTATATTTCGTATTTTCCCCGGGGGTCCTAGGTACATATTTATATGGGGGGTCCGGGGGGAGCCCCCCGGAGGGGTATATATTATCATGGGGGTTTGGGGGGCAGAGCCCCCGATTAGAATATATAGATGTATTGATAAATCCCACAGTTTTAAAGAAAGGTTCTTTATGTAGGGGCATTTTAAAGATTACATGGGGGATTGGATTTTGTGAAATCTTGTAGATTTTTATGAAAGATGGGGTTGATTCCTGTAGTTTTTTTTTGTGAAAAAGGGGTTTCTCTAGGTTTTTTAAATTTATCTTTATAGTTTTTGTGTTGTTTACCCAGTTTTTCAACAAAGTTTGGCTCGGCTTTTAAAAATCGACTTTTTTAAGTTTAAAATAATTACTTTGACATCAAGTCCATCCATTTTCCCTCCACCCTTCAAACCCCCAGTTCCACACACCACCAAGACTATTGGATAAGAGATTTTTAAAAAAATCTGATTTTAGAAATTATCTTGGAGGGATATTGCTTCTGTAACAATTACCACCCCCAAAAAAAAGGGGTTTTAAAGGGGGCAAAGCCCCCCATATCACCCAAAACAAACGATTTTTTGCATTCTCGAAATTTCCCCCACAAATTCCCGAAAAATAATGCCCCCCCCACTTTTTTGGGCCATATCGTAGCTTTGCTTCATTTGCAAAGGAAATAGTGATAGATTTTTTCGAAACCGGTGAAAAAATTTGAAAAATTTTTGCTATTGAAAAAACGGTGTCAAAATCTTTTTCCCAAATTTTCCAAAAAACTGTTTTGGGGACATTGGTAGGGAAGCGCCTCGTAACAAATACCTTTTTAATTTAAAATACATGAGACAAATGATGTCACAGTTAAAAAAAGACAAATCGAGGGGGGGTTTTTTTAATTTTTAAAAAAATTAATATTTTACTATTTTCATAAATATGTGGATTATTTCAAATTTTTTTAAGGAAAAAAAATTACAATGAGTTACTACATAAAAAGGGTCAAACTCTTAATCCAACCCAGTATCCTTTAAAATTTTTCCTACCCTTGACGTCACCTCCGGATTAACCAAAACGTAATTTTCTTAGAGATGTGTTGCCGCTTTCGATCCCCGGGCCCGC
>NW_023649658.1:0-5000 GCF_015228065.2 Penaeus monodon | reverse complement strand
ATTATATTAGATGTAATCTTTAAATACAATTAGTTTAAATTTTTTTTGCAAGAGAAAAATTATCTTTGCTATCCTCGGGCTGCCTAATAAAAAGTCGTTATTATGGTTTAAAAGACAGGTAAAATACTTTTAATATCAAACTTATTAACTTATATTGATTAAAAAAACATTTATTTAAATTTGCAAACGAACAAATTATATAACAACTTGCGAAACAAAACCAAGAAAAAGAACAATAACAATAAAAATAACTCCCAAAAAAAAACAACAACAAAAAAAAAAACAACAACGTCATTTTATTATCGTCTGACTCTTGACCCTTAAAACGGGGGGTCATAAGACGATGTGAGGTTTGAATAATCCACAGGGTTTAGACCGTGGGTGACTCCTTCCACTTTTTTAGAATAATGAATGTTTTAATGTATAAAATTAATTAAAAAGCTTTTCTTAAAATTTTTTTTTCGTGTATTTTGGTGTGGTTGTTTTTGTTTTTTAAATATTTCATTATTTAAATGGCGTTATATAATTTGCTCATGATAAAAATTTTATTTTTATAATTTGCTGTATTTTTATCATATATTGTATTATATGTCAATCAGTCAATTTATTTTTCTTTTTCACATAATTACACAAAAACACTTACCCACAAATACATATTACGTAGACACACACACCACACCACACCACACACACACACACACACACAAAATACACACACCCACACACCACACACACACACAAACACCAACACCCCACACACACACACCACCACACACACACACCACAAAATACCACACAAAAACCACACACAACAAACAAAAAAAACACACACATCCAATCGCTATTCATCCATCAATAAATCTATACATACTACATACATACAAGAACATAGTACTACAACATACTACATACTACATACATACATCATACATATTACATACCAATCACCATCCACCCATCCTTTATCCATCCCCCACCCATCCACCCATACATAAAAAATACTACATACCCCAAAAACACACATACAGACATACAAACACACCCAGCAATATTTCACGCGAATGTGACAAAACTCTTTTGGTTTGCACATTTGGCTCCTGATTTGATCTGCTATTTTATTTTCATTAAAAGGGTACCTCATTCTGAAATTTTAAAAATCAAATAGCATATGTCTGCTTGTGTCACTCTTTACGCAAACAGATCCTGAAATGTTCTCATAGATACTCAAGATTTTCCATATCACAGACAAATACCAAAGGCATAAGGAAATGTGTGTGTGTGTGTTGGGGTTTTGTGTGTGTGTGTGTGTGTGTGGTGTTGTGTGTGTGGTGTGTGTTGTGTGTGTGTGGTGTGCGTATACATATAATATTAATTATAATATTTTATTAAATTTTAATATTATAATATATAAAATATATATACACACATACACAATGAGTTGTGTGTGTGTGCGCGCGGTGTGTGTATGTGGTGTTGTATATATTGATATATACTATATATAGAATGAAAGAGACGAGCAGAGAAAAATTGTGATAGAAAGGGGGAGAGAGAGAGAGAGAGAGAGAGAGGGGAGAAGAGAGAGAGAGAGAGAGAGAAGAGAGAGACGGATAAAAAAAAGTAAAACGAAAAAGAAAAAAAAGAAGAAAAAACTGAAGAACCCCCAGAGAGAGAAAGGAGAAAAGAGAGAGAGAGAGAGGAGAGAGAGAGAGAGAGAGAAGAAAAAGGTAGGAGAGTGGGGGATAAGAGAGAGAGAGAGAAAAAAAAAAAAAAAAAAAAAAAAAAAAAAAAAAAAAAAAAATACAGAGACACACACAAAGGAAAATAACACACACACACCTGCGTTTTGGCGTAAACCCCCCATATCGACCCCCCGAAAAAACCCTGACACTGAAAAAAAGCCAATTTGGATAAGATCCATATCTATTTCCCCCTTTGGGTCGTGGATGGAGGGAAAGGGAAACCCCCCCCCGTTGTAATTACGGTTTTCTCTTCTGCTCAAAGTTTTTTTTGGGGGGGTTTAATACCTTTCTTTGATTTGGGGATCTATTTTCCCAAACCCCGTGGTCTGTTTTTTTTTTCTGGTTTTCTATTTCTGTTTATGTCTGTCTGATCTACCTGGGTTTTCTACCTTCTGTTTTTCTGTCTATCGTCTTTTGTTGTCTATCTTTCTGTCTGTCTATCTGTCTGTCTGTCTGTTGCTATCTGTCTGTCTGTCTCCAATTTTTCTTCTATCTATTGTCCACTATTATCATCTATCTACTATCTATCTACCCGTATTCTAACTATCTTCTTTCTTCATCTATCTATCTATCTATCTATCTATTTTCAAGCCTTCTCTTTTTTATAAATTCATTCAGCTCAAATTTTTTTCACGAGAGATTAAAAACTCTCAATAATCTTCCATTCCCCTGATATTGTAAAGGTGAATATAAAATAAAGATAACATTTATAATGATGATGATATGATGATGTATGAAGATGATAAAATAATGATAACAAATAATAATAAAAATGTGATAATAAAATAATAATGATAATAATTTAAAAATGATTAATAAAAATAATAATAATAATAAGATATAAAATTTAATAATAAAAAAGACAATATGTAGTAAAATAATGAAACAATTATAAATTTTTTCATTATATCTAATGTAATGAAATGATAAAAATTTTTACCAAACTTATCATTTTCCTTTTCATTTTCATTTTCATATAATTATCACATCGTGATTACTATCATTATTATTTCAATAACGCAAAAATAAAACGAAAAAAAAATCCCACAATTTTAAAAAATTTCATCTAATTTTCCCTTAAAAAGGAACACTATAAAACGTAGGTGGGAAGGACTTTTAATTATTCCGTGACACTTATGCAAATTTGCAATTCCCCCGGGGGACCATTCTTTTTTAAAGGGGTACAAAAACGCTAAAAAAACCAGGAGGGGAAGAATAAAGTTTCCATGAAAAAAATGAGGCGCGGATGTATACATACGACCCTGTGAAAATATTAAACATATTTTCTTTCCCAAAAACCCCACACACAACACAAAAACACACACACACACCACACCACCACAACCACACACACACACAACCCACACACACACCACACACACATATATATAATATATATATATATATATTAATATATATATTATAAAAATGAGAGAAAGAAAGAAGAGAAAAAGACGACACGCAATTTGATCGAGATAGACAGAGGAGAGGGGAGAGAAGAGAGAGATAAATAAAAGAAAGGATAGGTAAAAAGATCCTACACCACGCACAAACAAACACACCACCAAATATACAAAGAATTTCTCTTCCCCTACCCCAACCCCCCCCCCCCAACCACCCACTGAAAAAAACGAACCCTTACACCCCGAAAGCCCACAAAATGACAACCCACAAAGCAGGAAAAAAAAAAACAAAAGTTGTTCGGCCCATATGACCCGGAAATGAAAAAAACCCTTCAGAAAAAAACCCCCATAAAAAAAAAAAAAAAAATTAAAAAAAAAAATTTAAAAATAAAGTTAAAACCACAAACAACCCACAAACCAAAAACAACAAACAAACCACCCCAACACCCGCACAACAAAACCCACACATACCATTAAACTTTTATAATAAAAAAATAAAAAAATAATTTTATAATATTATAATACAAATACCATATTATTTATTTTATATATATTATATTATATATATATTATATATATATATATATTATATTATCACTTTTTTTTCTCTTTATGCAACTTGGTTTTATATAATTTTTTCCTTTTTTATTGTCATTAATGTGATTTTAATGTTATCATCATTAGAAATGGAAGTATGTCATATTATCAGAAAAGTAAAAATTGGGGAATTGTATTATTATAAATTTTAAGTATCAAAACTGAACGAAAAATAGAGACGTCGTCGTTAATTAAAGTATTTAGTAAGTTTAATAAAAAAAGAATTTTTTTTCCCATGAAAATTTTACTGATTAAACTATTTTGAAAAACAACATGGGGATTTCTCGATCAGTTTTCACTTTCGGGATAAATAACACAATTTAAAAACCCGTCGATAATTAAAATTTTAAATGTGTGTCTTTTTTATTATCACGTTTTTTTACATTATTTTTTAAAATTTTTTTTTTTTCATTTTCATCTCATAAACGATAATTATTTTTTAAGACGATTTTTTTTTTCCTTTTCACAAAGTTTTTTTTTATTTTATTTATTTTTTTATTTTTTAACCATTTATATCATTATCACTTATCATACCCGGGTTCAAAGGGGGGCAACACCCTTCGTTATCAAATCTTTTTCTCCCTTTCATTATCTTTTATCAAAATTCGGACTAATATTTGTTATCGTATCACGCCCAAATTTTTCCCGCACTCTTTCCCTTTTTTTACAGCACGAAAAATTTTAAAAAGGTATCTTATTTCATTGTTATTAAAACAATTTCGTTTTTTATTTTTTTTTTAATTTTTTTTTTTTTTATTGTTTTTATTAGTTTTTTTTTAGATGTGACAAATTTCCTTGTTAAATACAATTCATAGGAGTGTTCCTCTTTTTCTTTACTTTGGGGCCTTAATAATTTCGGCAATATCCTATTTTCTTTTTCCGTTTCCAAAATTTGTAACCGATACCATTTTTTTTTTCATTTTCCAATTTTCCCGACCTTACTATTTTTCCCTTTTATAAAAAAAAAAAAAAAAAAACCAGCATTATTTCTTTTTCGAGTCTTTCATTCCTAAAAATTTGAGCATTTTATCTACGCCCTTCATAATTCTCATCCTTATTATCAACAAATTGTTAGTTTGGCACCCGAGCACCCCCCGGGTAGTACAGTGGTAACGGTCGGCCTCTCATCCGAGGGTCGGTGGGTTTGCGCCCGCCCAGGCGCGAGAATTGCAACTGTCGCCCGGAAAGGTTACTGCTGTGGGTGGGCCCACGGCGGGCAAGGATCGGGTTTCCCCCGATCAGCAGCAGCTGACACCCAAAA
>NW_023649657.1:0-6309 GCF_015228065.2 Penaeus monodon | reverse complement strand
GTTATTTGAGCACTATAACTTAAATGTTAATTATTTAGCCCACGAAAATTAATATGAAATATGGGTTGGTGCGGATATGGACGGATGTATCATAATGTCAATGGCTAAATCAAGAATTAGCGAAATAACTTACTGTTCACGACTCCCGTTTGCCTTATCTAACTTTTTTTTTTGTATGTGTGTGTGCGTAAGAGAGAGAGAGAGAGAGAGAGAGAGAGAGAGAGAGAGAGAGAGAGAGAGAGAGAGAGAGAGAGAGAGAGAGAGAGAGAGAGAGAGAGAGAGAGAGAGAGAGAGAGAGAGAGAGAGAGAGAGAGCGGTAATGCAACAGAACCTTTCCCCAAGCCCATTTGGATATTGCGGTCCCATTTGGCTGGAATTATATAAAGAAACGATGGTTATTACTAGATTTGAACACAAAGCAATAAAACAGAGCTAGATACTTTGCAACCATATGCCGAAGGAAGACAATGGAAGATGGCAATTATTGTGAAGCACCAACCAGCACTCCGTCGTCTTGTTTAATCAATAATCTACAAGCCGTAAAAAAGGAAACGTTACTGGATACTTTTAGGTTTGTTTCTCGCCTCTTCATCTATATATCAGCACAATAGAATGTAAATTTACTTCGCGAAGTGTTATTGCACAGGTCAAATGAAGGTAAGCGCTTCTAAAGGTGTTCGTAGACCAACTGTCTGACAATGCGTTTATTGAATGTTTTGCTAATTCAAACTTTTATTTATGACACAAGCATTTATATTTTCATGTTAATGCATTATAATTAGAGTGCATTAACGTAAGAGTATTGATGCTATTCTGTCGATAAAAGTTTAAATTAAAAACATTTAATAACTATACTGTCGGGCAAATGGCCTGATAGCAACTGTGGAAGCGCATACCCTCGAGTATCATATAGACTTGGTTTATATCATTTGGTCAGACATCTGAAGAATCAATAGAGGCATGGCATAAAGATGTTCGTAACGTAAGCCTCGGACGCACATACAAAATATTAAGAGGGTTCCGTCTCACCGGAAAATGCATCCAGAAAAAAAACACCCATTAACTCCGAGGCCTTTGTCTTCCGGAGAGACCAAACATTAATGTAAATGATGATAATTACGTAATTCAGATGATAGTGACGCTGGTGATGATAGTGATGGAAATGTGATAATGGTGATGGATATAATAGTCATGATTATCATAACTGTGATGATGGAAGTACTGTTGATGTTGAAGACATAGGTAGTGGTGATAAGGAGAAATGCACGTGACATGTTTATCATTACGTTTTCTGTTTTCTTTTTATTCTGTATTTGTTGCAACGCTTATACACGCAGGACATATTAACACTCATTGAGAAATGTGTGATGCACATTTTACATTTACTTCCGTAGTGACATCTTTAATTTGTTTTATGAATATCAATATAATATAGACAAATATAAATATACATAAATGTGTACCCTGCTATTTATTTATTCTGCATTGTCCTAATCATTTTATATCATAAAACAGTTATTATAAATGATTTCATGAAAATCTAGATAGAAAGAGAGCGCTTGTAACAAAAAATTAATATATCAATTATTTAATGAATAATTAACTGTGTGCGGTGAAACCGTATGGTTTTTGCCAGAAAGTGCGTAGCAAAGAATAGTGTGCGACACTGCTAACACACGAGACGACACATAAGTTATTAAGTGATGTGTAAACCCAGATTCCTCAAAACCTTAATTTATTTTCTACAATAGTACGTGCTAAAATGAATTCAGCGTTGCAGTATGAATAAAAGAATGACAGTCGTAATTTTCGGTAATTCGTATCACATGGAGCTTGAAAGTTGCCACGTTTGTCTAATTAAGTGCACGTTTTGTATCCAATATTATATACGCTGGTAATGTTATCATCTGCAAGGCGTGGTCCGCTCACGCACCAATGGCAAGAACTCGCCGAAAGACAGACATTCTGCACCTGTGAGTTTGATTCTCCTATCCACTCACTAATATTGTTGATCTCGTACGCCCATGAACACCGACCCTTTTCACTGAAGTGAATGCTGCCTCCATCCCCCTCCTGCCCTTTTCGCCAAATGAAGCCCTCACATGGTTTCGGCCCAGTTCAGGCTCAAGACATAGTAAAGGCGACCACCAAAGCAAACCACATCGTACCGGGTCTTGCCCGAGGAGGTTTTCCACCGGTTAGTCCCCTGGTTAGACAACCAGCCGGACGACATTGATACGACAGGTTGAAGCAGGAGCTGTTTAAGTTTTCGCTTACTCCAAAAACAAGTCTGGGAAGAAATCACTAGCCAACAAAGTGGATCTTAAAAAAGAGATTTGGCTCTGCAACATCAGGGAGAAGCTCCACGACTCCGACGAGATGGCCAATGCACTGATGGAAGCACATCAGCAAGCCCGCCCTCAACCAACAGCTCAAGCTTTCCCGCCGGCCAGTACCGGCATCAATGCAGCAACTGCACGAGGGTATACACCAGCTGGAGGCCCTTCATCCCATTCCTGGCTGCAGACGGCCTCTGCTCCTACCACAAGCGGTTTGCAGCGCAGCCTATAATTGCCTTGATGGATGTAGGTGGTGGCCTCGGGGGCATCCAAAAAATGTGAACAATGCAGTCAACCACCCTCACACCGGTTTCCACATCCAAGACGAGAGATCAGGAAAGCACTTTTCTCGTTGATACTAGAGCCTTCCTCTTCATATTCCTCTCCACAGTCAGACAAGACGAGGTACCATCACGACTTGTCGCCGCCAACAGTACCCCAATCAAGTCCTACGGTTCCAGAAACATCGCCATATGCCTCACTGGACACACTTACTCATGGAGTTTCCTCATCGCTGATGTACCCCAGCCACTACTTGGTGCTTATTTCCTCTCACACCACAACTTGCTGATTGATATGAGAAGACGCCAACTCATCAACACAGAGACTTTCACTCTCCTTCTGGTCAACACAGTCTCTATTATAGGGCCTCCTGACATCAACATGTGTGTCACTCACCGGAGATACCTATAGGAAAATGCTCAGCGAATTCCCTTTAGTCTTTGAGCCAGAGCTTCACCACACAAACCCAGGAGCAGCAGCGAAACACAGAGGATTCCACCACATCAAGACAACAGGACACCCAGTCCATTCTTGTTTTCCATCACCTGAGGCTAAAGATAATCCATGCAGCGAAGCTTGCTTTCCATGGGCATCCCCTCTCCACATGACGACTCAACCTCATCACTGAGCCGGACCATTACCCCATGCCAATTTGATAGCCCGCATAGGGGACGCCTGCATATTCTCGAAACTAGATATCCTTAAGGGGTACTTCCAGGTGCCTGTTCTTTCAGATGACATCCCCAAGACATCTATTGTTACCCCATTTGGAAGCTATATCTTCCACTACTCCACTTTCGGGCTCAGGTAAAGCGGCACCACTTTCCAGAGGATGATGGACCAGATTTTTTGAGAGCTCCCATTCTGTGTGTCGATGAAATCCATGTCCACACAGTCCTTCACCTTCTGGAGGAGAATGGCCTGGTAGTCAACCCAGAGAAATGCATTTCCGGCGCCAATAGCATCAATTTCTCAGGTATAAGATCCAGAGCCATGCATCCGGCCACAGACCAATAAGGTCGATGTTGTACTCCAGTTCCCTACCCCGACATCCATCAAGAAGTCCTGCAGTTCCTAGTGATGATAAACTATCACCAATTTATCCATAGGGCGGCCAACATTCTTGCCCTTCTCCAGGAGGCCATCGCCAGAGCAGGAGAGTTTTCACAGCTGCCAAAACAGCACTTGCCAGGGCTACTATCTTAGCACAGCCCTCTCCCAATGCCCAGCTTTGCCTCACCGCAGACGCCAACAAAGTTGCAAAGGAGCCAGCCTGGAGCAAGAATTACATGGAAGAAGACATCCCCTGGCTGTACATCAGCTCTGGTGACCGGAAGCTCTGGCCAACAGAGTGATGTACAGCACATCGCAAAGAGCTCCTGGCAGTACCTCTGGTCGTTTGACACTTCCGTCACATGCTCGAAGGTATTTCCTACATCATTTTTACAGATCAAAAGCCCCTGGTCAATGCCCTTTCCAAATCAGGGGATGATTGGTCAGAGCAGCAGCAGTGACAG
Organism: Penaeus monodon; assembly: GCF_015228065.2. Taxonomy (NCBI): domain Eukaryota; kingdom Metazoa; phylum Arthropoda; class Malacostraca; order Decapoda; family Penaeidae; genus Penaeus; species Penaeus monodon. The sequence continues at coordinate 2,171 of NW_023649657.1, read as the reverse complement.
CTCTCAGCCACTGCAGAGACAGGCTGCACTATGAGACACCTCTCAGGCTCCAGAATCCATCGCCAATTCTGTCTCATGCATTGAGATCTCCTCCATCCAGCATGGGGTCGACTACAAGGTTCTAGCAGCAGAACAGTAATGAGATCTCAAGACCATGCCTACATCACGACCATTACCAACCCTTGCTAGGAGAAGTAACCATCGGAGATACACCTGTCCTCTGCGACGTCAGCACCGGCTGCCCCCACCCCCTCGTACCTACCACATTTCGGACAGTGACATCTTTGACCTTATCCATGGATTGGCTCTCCATGGATTAGCACCACTAAGCTTGTTTCAAAGAAATTTGTGTGGCATAATGCAGCTGCGGGCAGTGCCAAAGCAGCCAATTCCATTGCCATACCAAGCCACCTATCCACGACCTGCCCAGCCCAGACAATGTTTTGGTCATATCCATGTGGACACTGCTGGACCTCTCCCACCTCAGAGGGCAAGAGGTATATCTTTACCATCATCGACCGCTCTCCCTGCTGGCCCGAGGCTATACCCATGGAGGATGTGACCACCAGATCCTGCAAACTGTTTCGGTCTCCTGGAACACCTAACATCCAATAGGGGAGTGAGTTTCATAGCTGTGGAAGCTCTAGCGCAGCTTCTTGGTATCGCTCTCTATTTCACAATGGCATACCATCCACAGGCTAATGAACTTATGAGAGATGGCCCTCACTGCCATTGCACCACAACCACATGGACTTCACAGCTCCCCTGGGTGCTTCTTGGGCTCAGGACATGCCTAAGGAGGATCTCGCCCATTCTGCGGCCGAGAGGTATATGTTCAGCCCCTCGTTGTGCCCGGAAAATTCTTCCCCAGTGATGGCTCGAGTGACACTCAGCTAGAGGACCTCTGAAGGGTAGCCTAGCAATTCGCCCCCAGCAGACCCACATCATCTCAGTGATGATGCCCACCGCCAGTCGCTATCCTGCCCTTACAAATATCCTTTCAGAGTTCTCCAGTCCACCAGGGCTTTCAAGCTACAGCTTGATGGATGAGCGCTGTAAACAAGCATACATCGATGCCTCAGACCGTGATGACGCCACTTACACGAGAACCGGACGACATTCTCGCCCTTGCAGGATCCTCGATCTGTAGTCCTTTCTTCCTCAATAGGAGGAAGGCATTGTGGCGGACGCCACAATCATCTCACTCAGCACCGAGCAGCCTCGCTCGGCATAGTTGCCTCCATCCAGCTGGCAAGCAGCAACAGCCTGCGCGCCGCGATCGGCGGTGGGATGCTGTCAGTGAAGTCAGTGCTGATTCACCACGGGATGCAGCCTTTCGGCCAACCAGCGTACTCAGCCGCGGATGACGCATTTCCTACATTGTACTTATACCGCTTGCTCACCGAAAATAGACACATCGAGCTGCAGACCTGCAAGGACTTTCTCTCCCTGCGGTGAATTGGCCCTTACTTGGGCGATTCAGAGCGAAGGGAGGACCGTACCGGCAAAGGCGCTCAATGGGGTGCAGCAGGTGGCGCCAAGCCAGATAATGCTAAGAGAGCTAATATGACCTCTCGGTCTCGAGGCTCTGTTTCGCATAGGAACAATAGGCAGGTAGGAGCCCCTCACTTTGTCAGGCCCTCAGCCTAGTTCTGTCTAATAGCTGCTGCTAGACAGATCACTAACTCCCGTCCTGCCATAGGAACCGCCTGGAAAAGTTAGCTTCTCTCCCTCACTATGGTGAAATAGTCTGTGGTTGGCTGTTTCAGAGGGATGAGGAACTTACTGGAACAGACGCAGGACCCCTCTTCTCTCACTTAGGTGAAACAGCTTGGGTGTTTCAGAGAAAGAGGATTCACTTTGAAAAAATGTACAGGTCCTCTCTTCCCTCAGTGAGGTAAGCAACCTTTGGGTGTTTGCCTCAGGGGAGGAGAGGAACTGGAAAAAGTGTAAGAGCTCCCTTCCTCACTGAGGGAGGAGCAAAAGTGTTCCCACAATTATGTCCTGGAAGTGGAGGCATCCCCTCGGTCTCCCCCCGGGGTTTGCCATCGTGGCAGCCCTTTTGCATTTTGGAGACAAATCCTGGGGTTTACGACGCCGTGAAGAGTACGCCCTGTGGCTAGCAAAAAACGCCCTTTTTGGCCCCGGCAAACGGCTGCCTGAAAAAGGGG